>NW_028263375.1:34683059-34841392 GCF_051168715.1 Poecilia mexicana
AGTAGGCCTGTCACGATAACAAATTTTGTTGAGCAATCAATTTTCTAAAAAATTATTGCGATAAACGATATTGTTTCAAGACCTTTTGATGCTGATTTAATGGAAATGACTAATAATGCATGCCATTATTAGGGGAAGATATGTTGCACTTTGGGCCTATGCAGGCTGCGAAGCATGAGATACAGGTGATCGGTTTTTGTGATCGGCAATAAGAGACAGTGATCGGCGATCACCGATCACATACTGTTTCACAGAAATCGGCCGATCATGATCGGTGACCGATTGATTGGCACAGAGTGCTACTACTATTTTCTATTGATATTGACTACGACATATATATTGTTATTGATTTATTGCTCAGCCCTAAGTCAAAATCCTCCTAACCACGGGTGTGGGTCAGGGTCGAGTCCAGAGCCTCACCTTCTCTACTTCCTCCAGCGGTTTAGACAAGGTTACTCATCTCTCTGATTCATGGCTCTCATCTTGGAGACACCTCAGCTGTTTCACATCCAGCATGAAAAGCTGCCAACATGAGGTTCAGTGGGAACAGCTCTCCATGCATTAGATACTAAAGATGTCCTTCCAGCTTGTTGTAGTGATCACATGACTGTTACTGTGTTTAGGCAAACCATAACTCCAGTGTGTGGGTGGTAGGGCTGGGCGATATTTCGAGTATACTCGATGTATCGCGATATTTTCAATTTACAATAGTTAAAATGGCTATATCCAACTATCGAGTATAAATTGTCGTTCAAATAATAAACTTTCAAATTCACTGTCAGTATGGTTTATCCAACACCTTATGAATGCATCACGAGTAGTTCCCCCTCCCAACCTGAAAATTTTCTACCAATCACGCTCTGTGGAGAAAACAAACATGGTGACAGCAGGAGTTTGAGGCAAGCCGTGAATGAGACGGTAACTGAGGAATCAGATAAACTAGTCTAGTTCTGAAGAGACGGAGCGCTGGATTAATAATTTGGCAGTGGTTTGGATTTTATATGGAGGATGTCAAACAAAATGAGGTAATTTGTAAGACATGTTGCAAAACTATTGCCACAAAAGGTTGTACCACAAATTTACCCCTCCCCCCAATCAGACTATTCTTTTACATGCCGTTCATAGGCGCGCTGCCGCGGTAGAACTAGTTTGTTAAAGTGAAACCTGGAGACGTAGGTATGATCCATTTAGTGTTATGCAATGGGAAAAAAACTCAAAACTACTCATTCTTTTTTTTTTCTCACTATCGTATCGGCTTTACGATATATGCAGACTCATTGTCGTTGCCATAGCAGCTAACAACGCAACTTTATGTATCAGGATTCAGCACCAAAAACTCTCAAACATTACCCTACATAGAGCAGAACATTCAGTTACAGTTACCCTACACATCAAGTCTATGCTTTAAGACTTGACGTGTATTTTGCTTTTATTATTAAGTGATCTCCGTGGTGGAATAGCCACCGCTATTAGCCAAACTAACACAAGGTGGCTGATTAGCTCATTTAAACACCTGCTTTACTGATGATCTGTCAGTTTGTGTGTAGGTCGCCTTTTTTATTTTTAAGCTGAACCAAAACACACCTTATTCCACAACACATCTATTTAAATTTGTCAAAGTCAAGCATAACTGACCTACTTCCCTCTCTCTCCCTATTTTGTTTCTTAGTTAAAACTTATTTCTCACCATGTTATCTAGTCATAGTGCAGACAGTTCATAGCAAAACACTGCATTAGGGCTGTTGTAAACGAATATTTTAGTAATCGAGTAATCTATCGATTAATCGAGTAATTGGATAAAAAAAAATTATAAAATGAAATATTGGTAAATCTGGCATAATACCGGTGTTACTATCAGATATCAATATCAGTCCAATTTTTCATATTTGAGCATCCCTAACAGTTGCTTTTTTGTAGTTTAGAAAACTAACCTGTAACAATAATAGCTCACTTTCTAAGTTAACCAGAAGAAAAGTTATAGAAAAATCTGAAATTATATTGAATTTAATAACAAAGAGGCAGGCTCACAAATATGCTTATAAAAATGTCTACAATCCAGCTTTTAGTTTATGTATTCATCTTCAGTGAGTTTAATAGATTAATTAAACTCACCTTGCCACCTAACCTGTCACGCTTTGGGTTTGAAAATACGGGAAATGCCGCCTGGAGTGGGAGGAGAGGGCGAATGAACGAACATGGGGTGGAGGGGAGGAAATAGACCAGCGGACTGACGAACCGTTAGACCGGGGGACGAACACGGGGGGAAGCAATACGGGATATTTACGACACCTTCACTGGTCACACTCAGAAACTCATCTACTAGCCATGTACGATGCGCTCCGCCACCCGTTTCTTCAGACCGGGATATGAAATTTATTGTGCGGTTCGTCGGTAAAGCTACATTTACACGGTAAGCATCAGCTACTCAGCCACCCGCCCTGTTCAGGCTATCCGCTCACCTCAGCGCTCTTCCCGCCGTTCGCTTTCAACCAGCAGCCCCGGAGGAGAAATGCTGCCGTACTCCAGGCATTCCCCAGTCATTTTAAGGATGCTTATTGGTTCCCCAAAAACGATAAAAAGTCGGGCATTATCATCAATCCATAAAATCCCCACGGGCCAATCTTGAAGATTGGACTTTATGCCGCTGAGACTTAGCTTTTGTCAACAACTCAGAGGCGGAAGTGAGAGCTCCGCGCAACGCAAATGAAGTCCCGGCCGGAACACAGTGCGCTAACTAATAAAACATAAATTAACGAAGCTTCGAGGCAGGTAAATTTTCCTCGAGGAATTTTAGTAATCGAGGTACTCGAATCATTCGAGGAATCGTTTCAGCCCTACACTGCATCACTTTTTATATGAGCTTACATTTAAATCAAGCAGAGAAATGGGGGCAGGAACTTGTGTGGGTGACATCAAGCTGCAAGGAGTCTAGTTTAAAATAACATTGGAGCTCCTTTAAGAATATCGTGATATATATCGTGTATATAGCAAAAACATATCAAGATATTAGATTTTCCTCTTATCCGTTGTGTGTGGGGGTTATGGTTAGTTCAGACTCAACTGTCAGAAGATCCTTCACAATAAAAGTTGAGATAATAGTCTCCTTTTCCAGGACATGGTCAGTGTGAAAGAAGGATTCTGTTCTTTAATCTTATGTTTTTATTCTGTTCACTAAATGAACTTAAGATGGTGTAGTAGTCCTCTAAACTGTAATGAAATTGTTAAATGATTTTTGCCAACTCCTGCTTCACACTCCTTTCCTAACCGGATGCATTCACTCACCATCCTCCCAGGAGAAAGGAGCTGGGGACTCCAGCTTTGGGGCTTCTGGCAAATGCAGGCAGCTGGGGAAGTCAAAGCCGATCCTATCCACCTCTCTGCGAGCTCTCCGCAGGATGACCCCTCCATGGTCCAGCATCCTCTGAGCCGCCTTGTAGAAGAACGTTTCCTTGGCATTGTATGTCATGCAGTTACTAATTATGAGGTTAAAGTCGTCCTCAAACTCATCCAGGCTGCAGTAGCTGTGAGAATCGATTCGTTTCCTCATTGTGGAGAAGTCCATGGGCTTTCTGATGTGCTCCAGATAGTCTGGGACCTGCAGGGGCAAACAAGACACAATAAGGCTGAGAACATGTAGAGCAGGTGTCTAAAACTCCAGTCCTCCGGGGCCAGCGTCCTATCTCAACCTGCTTCAGCACACCTAGCTTCAACGTTAGCTCATTAGCAGAGATTTGTAGAGCAGGAGTGCATGCTAGAGATGGAGGCTAACCATTTAATTCCAATGTGTAGGATGGGGGACAAATCTGCAAGTTGCAGGACTCTGACCCTCAAGGGGAGTGGTCTGCAGTTTGAGACCACTGCTCTAGAGAGACTGTAAAAGAAACTTTCAGACAGAAATGCTGTTACATCTGAATAGTTGTTTCATACAGTCTTTCGGAAGAATGACTGTTACAAACCTCCTTAATGCAGACAGGCTGTGCAAAGATGCTGTACTGGTCCTTGTCTTGCAGCTGACTGAGCACGGCTCTCAGCAGGATGTTGAAGGGAGTCAGCTGCAGCTCCAGCACCGACTGATGCAGCTTTATCTGCAGAGAGAATAACATCTGCTCACAACAATCATTCTGCTGCAGGAAGTGATTAATTAAACTGATAAATCAGAGCAGACAAATACTTTTTATCCTCATAGAAGCTTTTTGCATTTTCTCACACCGGAGTTTTTTGTGACAGAATGACAAAGTACAACATAACGGTCAAAGGGACAGAAAATTAAACATTATTTAAAATGTGGAGACAAGCTGGAAAAGGGGCCTTTTCTGGGTTTTGTTTGTCTCCTAATCTAGAAAGGTCAGATTTGGACAAGTGACATCAAAGAGCCAGATGTTGGTTGGGGGTCCCAATCTGTCTTTTTCGGTGGTATTTAATGTCCATCTCTGAAATAACTAGAAGGGCTTGTCTGGTTTGTCATTATTACTGTATTACTGGAGCATTAGTTTCCAGGTAATGGGTTCATGAATGGACTAAAGATGACAAGATCCAATGAAGCTAATCAGCTGCACTGTTTTTTATTCACGGGGTTTCAGAGTAACGGGGTCAGATAAAAAGAACATTTTCTAGATTTACATCTGTGAGACAAATGGAATACTTAAGCAGATATTTCATCAGTTATTGAGGTTATCGAATAGTAATGGAGTGCTGAGACAGTGAGAGAGGAGCGACTGACTCTACCTCGTCCCTTTTCACCTTCTCCCGCTTTCTGATGAGCTCCAGCAGCAGCCGGGTTCGCTCCAGGTCATGGCGCAGACGGTGCCACACTTTCAGCTGCTCCTTCAGAGCCTGGTTTGTCTCCATACGCTCCTGAAGACATCACACAAGGTTTGTGATCAGTATCAGGAGGACATTGAAGTGTTGAGGGTGTGAGTGTGATGGGCAGCATTGACCTTCTGCTGCTGAGCTTTAGAGGGCTGAGGGTTGGCCTGCAGGCGGCGGATCAGAGGCACATTGTTCCTCGACTGCCTCTTCAGCACCCAGTAGCTCAGCAGCCGCTCAACAAACTGCCGCTTCCTCTGAACTGCTACCTGGTTCAAGATGGCATCAAAACTGGGCCAGACAGGAAGACACATTTACTAACAGAACACCTTAAGACTGTGGACATCTCCAACATTAGATTTGTCTAATTCTCACTAAATCTTTGGACTCTCCGCTTCGAAAATGTTCTTAAAAAAAAGAGAGTCTGGGATCAATTACCTTGATGCAGTGATGCTGGGCCCAGGGTTAGTTTGGGTTTCAGGTTCTAGTTCAGGTTCTGACTCTGCTTTTTTCATCTTTTTCTTCTGCCAGCTTTTGGAGCGCGGTTTCCCCCTCTTTTCTGCCCGCTTGTAACAGGCTCCATTCTTGAGACGAAGCTCATCGTAGACATTGAGAGGCCGTCGGTCGCAACCTTCGGGTGTGTGGCTAGAGCAGTAGGCAGTCTTCTTCACAGAAAAGGTGGTGGTGCCAGACTCGGTCAGCTCTTTGACGGGCTCCATCCTCATGTAGAGGCCCGCCTTTTGGGCGCAGCTGACATGGAAGGCGGTGTAACAATTGATCTTGTCACATTGGATGCAGGCCCCAGCGCCCTTGGCTTTGCACAGGTAGCATGTGAGTTTCCAGCGGGCGGGGGGGATGTTGCGAACGCCATCAATGGGCTCAATGAAAACTGTATCAGAGAAGCCAACCTCGGGGACCCACATGGCACAAACCACGTGGCCCCAGCGATCATCATCTGTCTTTTTCAGAGCTCCTCCACGATTCGGGCAAAAGAGGCACTCGGCCGGCCGTGACGGACGCTGTAGGCAATGACGACACAGCCACTGACCCTCTGGGATGTACGGCACACCGTAGCACTCCTGGTGCACGGCGATGTTGCATGAGTCACAAAAGAGAATGACGTTGCTATCAGCTCCGTCTCCGTCCATGCAGATGCAGCAAACAGCATCTTCATCCACCAGCGACTGCAGGTCACTCTGGCCCTGTGTAGCCAAGTACGACTCTTTCTCAAAGCGGTCCATGAGGAACTCAAAGAGATTGTGTGACACCTGGCCAATGCCCTCACTCTTCCTCTTCTCGTTAATGATCTCAAGCCAGGCGTAGTCCTCCTCGTCCATGTCGTACTCCACCTCCTCATCCAGCTCCTCGGTCGTCCTCTCAGAGTATTTGTAATACATGGCCGGCCTTTTTGGCACCACTGGGAGATTATACTCCACCATCCTGACCTTTGGTTCCAGGAGGCCGCCCAAGCTGCTGCCATGTGAAGCAGTCAGAGCACCACTCTTCTTCTGCTGGTTCATTTTGAGGCGTACAGAGCGAACCAGAACCTGCTGGGGCTTCTCGTTGTTTTCTTTGTTGCTATTGCACTCCAGGATCTCCTGAGCCGTAGGGTCGTCGTCGGCAATGACATCCAGCTTGTCGTAGATGCTGAGCCGGTGCACTCGGCCATCCACTTCCAGTTCAACCATTCGCTGAGCTTGTGCGTATGTGAGAGTCTCTCTGTTGGGGGAGGGCTTGATAGGAGAAGACTCCCTCTTTAGCGTGGTGGGGCGGCGATTTTTACATTTTTTCTTCATGATGAAGATATCAGGGTTCTGTTGAGAAGAGAGGACAGGAAGTAACTGCCAGTGACTTACTGATGTAATGTTATGGCAGAAAAGTGAAGAGCAACACTTGTGGATTGTTAGAAAGCTTTATGGAGCAACAGCAGAAAAGTTTGGGCTGATACAACAAAATATGACACAATGACCAACTCAAATCGAATGCAACTTTACTTATGCCTTCAGATGAAAACAATTGAAGTGAGACTGTGTTTCCAGAAAGCTTTGACCTCTTTTAATCACCCATGTAAACTTTAGCCAGATGCTACAGGTTTTACATAAGATTGTTTTATGGACACACCACCAAAGCTTTTCCACATTTGTCACATTAACACAGAAACTTCAATGTGTTTAACTGAGTTTGTGATAGATCAACATCAAACAGCTCATACTTTTGAAATGATGCATGATTTTCTGAAATTTTTCAAAATAAGGTGGGGCATAAAATGCATACAGTACCTCCCTGGGTCCAGTTAGATTTTCTAGTATTTCAAGGATATCTTCATCAGTCTGACTAAAACCTTTATAGAACACCCATTAGAACAATGTTCAACAGACCAGGGCTGGATGATCCTAGGAAAACATGCAACAACGATGCTATGCCCAGTAGGCCTGTTGCAATAGACAATAAATCACTTAAAATGAGCTTAATGAGGTTTTTAAAATGAGGGTGATAATATTGCTTGTTTGTTTTTGTAGCGTCTCTCTCTCTTTCTACCAAAAAGACTGGATGACAAATAGGCCTGTTGCAATAAACAATAAATCAATTAATTCCACGATAAATGAAAGTTATCTACCTCTTTTTAATTTATCGGATTTACCGTTTCTTCCTGCCTTTCTCTCCCTTTTTTTTTTAATACTATTTTTGATGAGATTTTTATACAGGACAAAGCATAACAACAAGAAGAGAAAAAAAATCACAACAAGGACAATAAACAGCACACAGAACAAAGAGGTAACCAAGAGAGGGAGACAGCAATACATCACAAAAAACTAAAACTAAAAGAGAGTTTTGACAAACAGGTTACGATGTATGTAAAGTTCCCTGAAGAATCAAGAGTCAGTGGGAGTTTCTTTCCAGAATTACCAACTCCTGGCAAACCGCTCAACACCAAACCCCATTTGCCACCCTGAATAATGAATTAATTATACTCAACATACTTTCGAGTTCCTATATATATATTAACCATTTCAACAAATATTTTTGAATTTTGTTTTCCTGGAGTCTTGGGGAGAAGGTGAGCATTTCCGTTTCACATATTTCTTCTACAGTGACTGACCAGTCTCTCAATGTCGGTGAGCTCCCACTAAGCCACTTTCTTGTTATTGATTTCTTTCCTGCTATCAGTAGTATTTTCAACAGGTACTTATCCTGAGTGTTGAGTTCATTTGGTAGATTACTTAAAGTTGTGCTCGATTTCAAAACCAAGAATTACCCTCATCTCTTTGACTACTTTCAACCAATAAGAATAAATCAATGGGTAGCCATCACATTATTACATCGTCTCCAACAAAGCCCAGATTCAGCTCTGCTGGTCTGAGAAAATGTTCTTTATGGGGGTTATAAAAAACCTAACAATATTCTTCCATGAAAATTCCCTCCAATGTCCTGAGCTAGTGGTGGTGGAGTTAATTTGGCATGTTTAGCCATTCATTCTCCGTCAGCATTATTTTTGCCTCTCTTTCCCATGTATTTGTAATATATAATGTTGATGTTTTTTATTGGCTTCTAAGCACACATAGGTCAGCCTCTTATTATAAAATTTACCTTTATAAGCATTAATAAAGATATTGAGGTCCTGATCATTTTTTTTCAATATTTTAATGTTCTTATTAAAGTGGTACCTGAGCTGCAAGTATCTGAAAAAGTCTCATTTGTCAAGGTCAAATTTTTCCTGCAGTTGTTGGAAACTTTCCAGATCAGCTCCAGAATACATCACGCAGCACGATGTAATGCCTTTTCTGGTTAGTTGATTGAATTTTGAGTCAAGTTGTGCTGGTACAAAATCCCCATTGTGCTCAATCCATCTTAATAACCGAGTTTTCCTCTCTAAAAGTGGGTTGTGAACTTTCTAAACCAGATGCTGAGGGGGACTTTTGTGGAAACACAAACTCATCTGAATATATGGTCTTGAAGTGTTTATCCCCCAGCAGGGCTTGCAGGGGGATGTCGATTTGACTTAATTCTAGTTCTTTCCATTTTGCTTCATACCCCTCTTCACACCAGTAAACCGTAAATTGCAGTTGTGCAGCTCTGTATTAATTTTCCAAACATGGGAGTGACATTCCTCCTTTATCTCTTGGTAATTGTAACATTTTATAACGTACCCTTGGTTTCTTATTTTGCCATATAAACCTGGAGATGATCTGGTTCCACTCATTAAACTGCTTGTTAGGAATTTATATTGATAAAGATTGAAAAAGGAACAACAGTTGAGGTAAAATGATCATTTTTATGATTTCTATTCGGTTATATAAATCGAACATCAGGGGAGCCCATCTGTCTCTCTAAAAAAGGGTGTAGTTTTTATTTTATTAGTCATAGCACCATAATTTGCTTTGTACATTTTGTTTAATATTTTTGTAATATTAACACTTAAATATTTCATGGTTTTTGTATTCCAATTAAATTTGAACCGATTACTTGTATCCTCTCGGGGTGAATAGTTAAAGCAGAGGGTCTGAGTTTTTCCAATATTTAATTTATAACCTGAATAAAGTCCAAATTGGTGGAGACAGGACATGAGGACAGGTAGGCTGGCATCTGGGTTAGATAAGGTCACCAGGACATCATCAGTGTATAGAAATTATTTGTATTCTCTTCCCTTATATATGATTCCCTTAATTTCTGGGTCCCTAATTTTTTGAGCAAGTGGCTCTATAAAAAATGCAAAGAGAATTGGGCTCAGAGGGCATCCTTGCCGGCATCCTTGTTTCAGAGGCAATGTGCCTAAAAGGCCACCATTTATTTTGATGGAGACAACTGGTGAACTCTATATTGATTTTAAACAACTTATGATTGTGTTATTAAAGCCAAACCGCTGTAGAACCAGATATAAGTATTCCCATCGTACAGAATCAAAGGCTTTTTCCAGCATCGAAACTGATTGCTAAAGATTTCAAATTATTTCTGTTCATGATGTCGAATAAGTGTAACGTTCGCCTCACATTATCCTGTGTACGTCTATTTTTAATAAATCCTGTTTGGTCTGTATCAATCAGTTTGGGGATAATGTTTTCTAGTCTACTGACAATTATTGAAGTGAATATTTTATAATCAATGTTCAAAACCAAAATGGGCCAGTATGAATTACACTCACTTTTATCCTTTCCTGGTTTTGGTAAAACGGATATTATTGCTTGTTTCCAGGATGGTGGAGTCTCACCTCCTGTAAGCACATGATTAAAACAATTGAACAAAAAAGGTGTTATAGATCTCCTAAAAATTTTACACCATTCAGCTGGTAATCCGTCTCCACCTGGTGACTTACTTGCTTTCAATTTTGAGATGGCTTTATTGACCTCTGCAGGTGGTCAATAAAGCCTACTGTAGCCTCCTACCACAGTGCGTAACATAAAGCCTGGTGCAGGAGCCAGGGAAACGCTGGAACATGACAGCTGCTGTCTGGCAGCACTTTAGATTCAAACTGAATGACCGTGGTGAACCACTGAACCTGTGGCGCCATTATTTTTGCAAAACAGTAGCAACTAAATAATACAACCAACATATCTGCACCTAAAATGTACTGTCGCATTTTAGATGCATTGGTGAACCAGAGGATCTGAAAGTGAACAGTGCCTAATGAAAAGCCCTTAATACCCCTTCCAATTTTTTTGTATTTAAAAGGTCTTCTGGTTCCAGTGCTAAATGTTCTTTCAAGTTAGTTTATTGACATCTGAGAGGGTGTATTTTCATTGTTCTGTAATTTTTATGCCATTAGTTAACAGTGGTCTCAAAATGACAATACTATTGTTTATTGCAATAATTTCTGGGACCAACAAAAATTTGTTATTGTGACAGGCCACATCATTTTATATAAGTGAACAAATTTAGCCCAACAGGTGAAAGTGTTGTTGCTTTAGGCTTATTGCACACACAGATCACAAAGCACAGTTGCTTAGTATTTTATACAGTTGTTGGAAAATAATGAAACTAGAGGTGTGCCGATCGATTGGCCACCAATCATAATCGGCTGATTTCCGTGAAAAAGTGTATGATCAGTGACCGCCGATCACTGTCTCTTGTTGCCAGTCACCAAAACAATCACCTGTATCTCACTTCTACACACTGCACAAGCGCGCAGCAACAAATCCTGTTGTGTGGAACTTTAACACACTGAGTGAACGGGGAAGTTTGGGTGTTGCAGCGGAAAATTACCTCGGGGGTGAAGCACGTCAAAATGCATCAACATCTTGATGCTGATGCAAAATGTCGATGCATTTTGCAAAATGTTGATGCATTTTGCAAAAAACAAGCATTTGACGTAATTAGGCTACATCGAGGCTCAAAGCAAGGAAAAATTGACATCCGGATCGGCCAGTAAAGCAGCGCACAACTACCGACACTCACCCGGATTAGCATGATGGTCAGAAAGCTAAACAAATAACCCGAAAAACGATTCAAGTCTTTGAGCTGGCGGTGAAAGACGCTGGTTCTGCTCTCGCTGTTGAACCGCTGCTATGCGGTACTGGTAGTAATATTTGACAGAAGGAGCGCCGCTTCTGCTCCACCTGGAACGTCTGCTTAAAGTCGCAGCATGTAACGTAAACAACAACAAAGATTTCACATATTAAAACTTTCGCCATGTCCAAACATGAGAGATAATTTATGAAAAAATAAATAAATAATGATCCATCTCCTTTTCCTCCTCCTGTGCTCTGCAGAATTACTCCGCTCAGTCAGAAACAACCTATCAGAACCAGCATTAATCAGCTAAATTTAGTAAGTTTTGATTCAGTAACTTAGGAGTGTTTATTTTGATGCAACCTTTGAATGAATTTGACTTTGAATGAATGTTTCCCTCTTTTCATTTGATATAGGAGGTGTTGAGACTTATTTGACTCGTATAATTTATGGTACTGAGAGCCTTTCTGTTAAATGTTGTTTAACTGGTTGCAGGTTTTTCAGTTCTTTTGACTGAGTAGCTGCTGTATTGTACCTGCAAGTATGTTGCATGTTTATGTTAATTAGGTGAATTTATCACTTTTTAATTTTGCCAGATCAAATAGTATCATTTATAACTAATGCGAAAAATAAACAGTCAATCCAGGTGATCGGCAAAAATCGGTGATCGACAGAGATCGGCTTCATGGGTGATCGGCATCAAAAAACCTGATCAGAGCATCCCTAATGAAACTCATCATTTTCATTTCAACAACATGATTTCATTGCAAAAATATATCTACTTGAACTAACTTTCACTATATGTCATGGCAGCTACCAATAGTTGCCATGACATATAGTGACAGTTTAGTAATGACTTTACCAGAACCAGTAACAAAGCTCCCAAACATTTAGTTCCAAACCAACCTACAATTATGTTGCTGGCATTAAGGCTGGTTGAACTGGTGACCAAATTGCAACATTTGTTCTATTTTCAGCTTCTGCAGTTCTCTTTCACACTATACTGTATCAAACCAACCAATTTTGAACAATGTCCCCGGCACCCCAACACTCGCCCCGCCTATGATGGCACTGCACAGAATCACTTGAGGAAACTAAACTATGACCTTGGAAGAAAGCAGTGAGCGCAACTTCCTTAAACATTTTTTATTTTTCTAAAGGAAGTGGTCAGATTTTAGCTGTTGGAGGATTCTGTTTTGTCATCTCCATCATAGTTCGATTACGCACCTCCCCAAATGAACTCCCCCTTTAATCAAACCCGGAGTTTGATTAAAGAGGATTAAGCAGGGCTGTTGGGAATGATGCACCCAAGAGTCAGAATAGATGGTAATTGTTCAATTAGCTAATATTTACTGCATTCCAAACAGTACATATACTGAACAGCTCAACCAAAGACTCAAATGGATTTAGCTCTAGTTGAGTCTTTAACTAGGCTGTTCCAACATGAACAAGTTTTGAACTAAACAGTCCCATACTATCTCAGGAGGTATATGTATGGTGAGTGTCCTGCTGGAAGGCAAACCTCTACCCCAGTATCGAGTCTTTTGCTGCCTCTAACAGGTTTTCTTCAAGGATTGTCTAGCATACACCCCCACTACAGGGTACCTGCAAAAAACACACCACAACAAATTAAACTTTGAACACACAGTCTACTTCAAGACTTCCCCTCAAATCCGGGCTCGAAGGGCAGCCTACAGCAACTTTTAGATGTGTCCCTTGGTCCAACACATTTAAATCTAACGAATGGCGTGTTGTCTTTGCAGAGCTGAAAGTCTGCTGATGAGGAAAATCAGCCATTTGATTCAGTTGTGTTAGAGCAGGAATGCATCTAAAAGTTGTAGGATCTTGAGGACTGAACATGGGCACCCCTGAGGTAAGTGGTTGGCCTGGCAACAAACCATGAAAACAGTAACCAAAACACAAAGCAGGCTGCAGCAAACACTGCGCTTGATCTGTGGCTATGAGCTAATCTCAAGGAGGCTGTTTACACAATGTTTTTTTGTTGTTGTCTTGTTTTTTTTTTTTACACATCTTAATGTTCCCATATTTTCCATTTCAAAAAACAAAATGAAATTTACAAACAAAATGTTTAATGAGGAAAATCCAGATCAATTAATTCTTGTGTGTAATTGTGACATAAGGCATATTAGGCTACAAAAATGTAATTATGTTTTGGTTTGAGTTGTTCCATGTAACCCATGGAGAATTTCCAAGAGTTGTATTTTAAGATCAACGTGGCTGTGCACATATTTAAAAGTGTGCTTTATTTAATATGACAGGGAAAGAAAACAAGTTGGCATCGCTAATGACCGGATGCTGGTAGTTACAGTCACAACATTAGCACTCTATGTTGTCAGCCATGTGTTGAACAGCGCTCTGCACAGGGTGCAAATACAACACGGAAGCACGCATGGCTTCTAAAAACTTCCACACCGCTTCCGCTTTAAATGTGCCTCTCCCAGGACTGTTCCTACACCTTTAATTGAAGGAATAAAGAAGCCTTGTTTGACTGCCGGAAACGAAGCGTTCACTGGATGAATGAAAGCCAAGCAACCAGGAGCAGCCGGCCTCCAGATCCGCCTGAGGCGACCTTCCTCAGGCGGAGGAAGGTCGCTCCGCAACGAGGGCTCCACTGGTTGCGGAGCCCTGACTAAAGCCGCTCTCAGCTAATTGTAGTGGAATAACGTCAACTTAGCCCAAGTTGACCCGGAGCTAACCTCGAAGAAATAAAGCGTTGAAAACAATATCTAGAACATATCATCTCTGCGATAAGACGGAGCGTCTCAGAGTTACCAGTCAGGACGATCTGATCATGCCCTCAGTCCGTGGCCTCTCTGGACGCCAGCTGAAAACATAAGGACACTCCGTCCAGGAATTAGGCTAACGTTACCATGCTAGCACAGGGGAGAGGAAATATGGCGACACAACAAGAGACTGACTCCACTGAAATAGTTTGTTTTCTTTACTGAAGGATGTGACTTTTTATTTTTATTTTCCCTGGAGTTTCACAAATTAGCAATTAAGACGTGGTGAAGAAACGAAGGAAAACCTACCTCTGTGTTTTCACGAGCTGAGTTTATAGAAACGGTAGCAATGGCGACGCGGCCTGTAGATAGCAGCGGCAGTGAAACCCACAGTCAGGCCGTTCCATCCAACGGCGGCCGCGGCTCTAGCTGAACCGAGTAAAAGTGACCGACTGGTATCCAGGGCGACAGAGATTGTTCCTGTGGTTCTACGTATATATGGGAACAACTACTGACCGTTTGGACAACGAAATATCAGTAGGAAGTGACACAGGTCAGCGGCAGCTAGGGATTCTCTTCCCCCACAACAATGCAGCTGTAATCGCCACGCACCTACGTCATCACGTAAATGCGTACGACAGGAAGTCTTTTCTCGGAACGCGAGAGAAAAACAGTACATACACATAATATCTTATATTATGTCTATGAAACAGTACACCCAGAGCTGAAAAATTTTATATTTTTATTTATGTTGAATATGGAGCTAAAACAGCCATATAATTCACAAATATACAGACCGACATCCACAAACGCATAGAACAAGATTCACACTTGTATTTTTTAATACAAACACAAATATATCTTGATTTATAAGCTGCATTTTGGCGTGAATTTTGAGACCATAGACATAACATAAGGATAGACCCCGCATTGGCTGCTCCGGCGCAGGAAATACGGCGGCCATCTTGGAGCGGTACACCCTCGTACTTTGCTGAACCAAAACAGCAGAAGATGCCTCAGTTCTGCTCGGCTTATTCGTGTTTAAATCTAAGAACTGTTGATGTCAGGGACCGGGGGATAACTTTTCACAAACTATGACATATTATTCTTAGTATGTTGTGAAAGTAATATTACTTTACTGAATTTATGCCCACCAGCGAAATGACAGCAAATGTTAGCTATCGGTCTTCAGCTGGAGATTTGATGACAGGAATATGTTTCAAACAGGCCTACTCACAATTTCAGTAGCTTTGGTTAATTATCATTATCAACAAATTTTAATAAAATTTGGAGTTTTATGTTCTTTGAAATATGAAGATCAAAAATAGTGAGTGTAACATTTTTCTGAATGCTCAGCTTAAGAAGGCAACAAGGCTCCTTAGTTTCATCCGTTGCCTTTTTATTTTTGCTTTGTTATAACCGTTATGAGCTACCAGTATATGAATAAAATAACATGGACCTCATTCGGACAATGTTTTTTGTGTACACACTCCCAGATATCACGTTTTTGCTTTAAAGGTTTCCAAAAGATAAAGAGATGAGGATGGTTTGCAGAAAGGCAGCGCCAGAAAAAAACTCTGCAAAACTGTCCTATTTCAAGGCTATTGTGTAAAAATGTAATGAACATGTAAATACTGTTGTCACAACAGATAATATATATATATATATATATATATATATATATATATATATATATATATATATATATATATATATATATAATAAAGGGAACATTTCACTTTAATTTTGTGTGTGGCTCCAAATCCAGGCCTCCATTGGTTAATAAATTTGATTTCCATTGATGATTTTTGTGTGATTTTGTTGTCAGCACATTCAACTTTGTACAGAACAAAGTATTCAATGAGAATATTTCATTAATTCAGATCTAGGATGTCTTATTTGAGCGTTCCCTTTATTTTTTTTTTAGCAGTGTATATATGAGATTATCTGAATATATACATAATGTGTGTGTGAATAAATTGCATCTTTGGTTGTATCTTGCAAAACATGTCATACTTTAAAATATTGTATTCCACCAAAATTATTTAAATATGCTAAACTATACGTTCCTATACATGCAGTTTTAATAGCTGTATGCCTAAAATTTAAATACTTGACAATGTGATTACTATTCAGCGTGTTATGATCTATTAAATGCGCTGACACTTTATTGTGCCTGCCAAATATATGACGTTGAGTGGAGTGGTGTACCGCTCCAAGATGGTCGCCCTAAATCTCGTCAGCTCCAATAGGCGAGAGTCAGTGTTGTGTTCAAGACCACCTAACCCGAGACCAAGACAAGACCAAGACTTTTAGGTCCGAGACCAAGTCAAGACCAAGACCGAGGGAAGTCGAGACCGAGTCAAGACCAAGACAAGTGCCCCACGCTACATGATACTATAAAATGTGAAATATGATCAAAATTACTTCTCAAATTGATCTGAAAGATCCATATTCACATAAAAACACCTAGATATTAAATACTTAATACAATTAATCAATATTAATTTTGCTTCCATCTCTGTGCTACAATCCGCGGTGGTCTTGTGCCATCCTTAAAAACATAACGCCCTGGGTGTGTCCATGTTGCTCATGTCAGAAACCACCACTGTTGCACCATTAAACATAGCAATTGAGGCAATGCCCTGACGGTAAATAACGCTCAACTATGAACACTGACCAAGGAGCAACAAGCAAGAAGTAACCAATCACAAGATGCTCACCGTGACTGTTCTCACCCTCTCTCCCACTAAATGAAACCAGATAGTCTGACACCATGGCAGACTACCATTACAGCTGCCACTTTGACCGAAAAAAATCAAAGAGCAATGTGCATGCTCTGCGTGCTCTTTCGTTCTTGTTTTATTTATTTGTTAATTAAAAAATATCAATTTACATAATTAAATAAAATAATGATAGCTGCTGCAGTGTATGCAGGGGATTACAATAACAAAGAAGAGTGTTCTGTCAGGTCAGCATATGCTGTCAGATCGTCATACGCTTAGCACAAACTCACGGCTATATCTGTCAGACACGTCTTTACTATATAATTTTATTTAATTAGCAACATAGAATCATGACGTATATCATTATACACTTTATTAACAGTTGTATGGCATCTTGACTTAGCGGTTAAGTAGGTTAATGAATTTTACACGGGCGTGTGTTGTAGCTGACTCCCAGCTGCAGCCAGACCCTGCTTTAAATACAATTTGAAAAAACAATGCATGTATATCTACATAGTTATCATGGAAAACAATTTAATTACTTATTTTCATCATAACTTGTTGTGTATGGTGAGCTGACAACTCCTCTGACTGTCGGACTTCTTAATGTGCAGGCATGGTACTCACTGCATGTATGCTATTCTGACAGCGTATGGTAATCTAATGGGCTCTTTGCACCTACGGCGTTGACGTCACATCTCCAGGAGCTAATGCGGCTCACTTGTTTCCGCTTTGAGTTACCATGACTGGTAGAAAAGACTAAGTCGTATTTCAGATGCAAAAAACACAATACTATGAACGTTGTTGTCTTCCTAATATAATGAGCTTTTAAGTTTTCATTAATTTCCAAGCAATCCTGAATTAAGAAGATGGCTTGTAAATATTTGTCACTATCAATTAAAGCTAACGCTGCACAACACAAAGTTTGCAGCCTTCACTTCACTCCGGCTCAGCCTAAAAATACCAGGGATACGGATAATAAATAAAGGAGGCTCCCTGAGTTATTTCCATGGAATCACTTCTGTATTCAGCCTGAAAAAGCGAGTATATGGGAACGAGAGAGCAGACCAGAGCCAGACAGCCAAGCAACTGATCCGCCTGTACATACTGCTGTAAACACCGTCCTATCTGAGCTCTTCACAAGAAACATGCAAAGGTAATAAAACGAAATAACACGGAGACATGAAGCAACACGGTCATATTTTTCTAAAAGCAGCAACTTTGAACCTGAACAGCTGAACCAGATCTCTGACACCAGAGCTGCGCTACGTCAAGCTATGAGGCTTGTTGAGCTTCGTCAGGCTTCGGAAGTAAAAAGCCCGAACCGTAACCGAACCCCTTTAGTCTGACACTAACGACAATAAACACACAATATACTTGAAAATTAGGTAAAAACATTGTCCGTTAAAATGTTTAGATACTTAAATAGCACAATTTTACAAGAACAATGTCCGAGAATATTGCCTACTAGCATAAGCTAAGGTTAATGTTAGCCACAAAGTTTAAGTAAAACTCACCTTCGTATCACTAAATGTATAACGAGGCATACATCTTAAAACCTTTCTCCAGCTTACTTGTTGGGGCTTCGGATCGATGTAGGCCAAGCCCTGAAAGCACCTATTGTAAAAGGCCATTTTCAATAGATCGGAAACAATCGAGCCGCTTTTCCCCAAACGCGGAAGCTGAGGTGCAAAGAGTCCATAGAACGACTCTCAGTGACACTCTAGTCCTATCTAATAAGTACAGAGACGAGCAGATTAATCGTACTGTTCCTGAATGTCACATCACTATATTGGTGACTTTTGGACACAGCGTTGTCCCATATGACAAGTCAGTCAACACCTCCGCACAATAATTCAGTGCAGTGAGTGACAACTTTTTTCATCACAAATCTTATGTGTCTCTGTACAGCTAGCTTTGCTAACATCACGTCAACGGAGCTTACCTTCTTTGAGCTACTTTTCTAAGTGACGAAAAAAGTAAGACGTTGTCTCCACCGTCTGTGAAACTGCCTGGATGTTGAGTTAGCTGTGGCCATCGGATTTCTTATTATTTATGCAGCGCTATTATATTACTGACGATTAAACATCTTATGCCGCTGAGAGGAAACCACTGCGCCTGTCTCAGAGCGCCGCGTGCCAGTGAAAGGTGGGTAGGGGGAGGGGAGAGAAACAGAAACACGCATTTGGCAAGTTATTGCTTGGATTTTAATCGGTTTGCATCCACTGAAAACAAAGATGTTAACAAATAAACTAGATAGTGTGCTGTACGTTTAGTGATATTTTAACAGTTGCGGTCTCGACTGGTCTTGAAATAAAATGCTGAGTCCTCAGCGTCCGAGACCAAGACAAGACCGAGACCAAATGCGGTCGAGTCCGAGACGAGACCGAGACCATCAATAAATGGTCTTGAGACCGGTATCGAGACCAAGACCGTTCTCGAGTACTACAACACTGGCGAGAGTGGTCCATGAGGCGTCTATCCTTATATTATGTCTATGGGTCTATGTTGCATGTAGATCGGGGTGCCCAAGTCCAGTCCTCGAGAGCTACCATCCTGCAACTTTCAGATGCATCCCTGCTTCAACACACCTGAATCAAATGAATGGCTCGTTACCAGGCCTCTGTAGAGCTGGTGAAAGCATTATTCCCGCTGTTGTGTCTTCTTATATAGGTTTTGCAGCATGTTTTAATCCTTTTATTGCCTTTTTGTATATATTAGAATCAGTCTGGTTGAGGATGAATCTCCAGTCGTCAGCCTAACCTCCCCCTCCTGATCCCTCCATTGATTCTTCGAAGATTCAAGCTCCAAAAATGATTTTGTAAGTGTTAATATCTCTGAAACTCCACATTTCTGTAATTGAGGCTTGTTGTTAAGAGTTGTAGTAAAAATGTTTTCATTCATTCCATTCCCCATTGTTATGTTTTTTGTTTGTTATGATCCAGAGTCCGACACTGGCTGTAGTACTCAGACTGAAGACTGTCTAATGCAGTAGAGGAGCATGTTGGTGTCTCCAGCCTAACTTCACGAACAGCCCAACAACCTGAAGACAATCTGATAGTGATGGACATCTCTCTGGTGGAGTGCAGAGAAGAACTGACTCTTATTAACAGAAACATAAACTGGCTCAGAAATGATGGATCTGAATATCAGGTTGGTCTGTTATGTAATGTACATATCTGGTAATCTACCTGTTAAAAGAAAATGTACTCCATCATATTACATGAACTGCATGCATTGATACAGGCTTTACTTTCTCCACCTTGTACTTTGAACAATTTCATGCATATAGTATTGAAGAAAAATGTATTAAGCATACTGTTTTGTATTGCACAGCTGATATGTTAGACCTTTTAATAAGCAATATGTGAATGAAAGTGACATGTGAAACATGCACATTATTCCACGTTGTAATATGTTTTGTAATTATGGTGCACGTTTTGAAATAAATGCATTTGAGAAAATCATTGCCTCTTTATTAAATGTTTATTTTCCAAATAATTTTTAAAAGTTCAAAACAATAAAGTACCTATTTAATATTAATTACAAATAACTCTTAAGAAGTTAAAGAAGTACTCTGTGAGAGTTAATATTAAGATCTAACACTGAATTAGTGTTAGTAAGTGTTAAATTATTAACTCCAGCAGATTTGATATTTGACACTTTATAAGAGTTAAGGTACCAACTCTTATGCTAAGCAAGTCAGTCACTGCTCTCCCTATGCATTGATATGGCAGTCACCTATTGTTCTACACCCAATAGAATGTCTGGATATTATTTTTTATTTTTCTTCCATCACCGTTATTGCAACACGTACCCCCACAAAAGTGGTATCAAAGCGTTCAGCTTGATCCCGAGAAGGGAGCTATTACTTTTAGTGGGATTCTGAGTTAAAATGACGACATAAATTGAGAAAAACGAGAAAAATCGAGGCATCCTCAAAATTTTGCTAGGGCTTATGGTTTTTTGTCAGGGTCCTTGAGACGGAGGCTGGGTGTCTCACAAGTATAGAAACTCTGTCTCCAGCACCCTGTCTGACAGAGAGCCAGCCCAGGTGCAGATAATTAATTACCACAGCAACTGGTCCCAGACAGAGGCAGTCTCACAATGCATTGTGGGAAGAATACATATTTCCTGTGACTATTCATATTTTGCTTACATAAAATTATTATTTCTCTGAATTTTTGAGTGTCAAGTAAAATCCTTAGTATGAAGGTTGAATTTTTTTTTTTTAAATAAACAATTACCCACTGTCTTCATGTTCTTTTATTTTGGACCGTGAGTGAGAACCACATGTCTCAGACTGAATTTCACTGTTCTTGGGATTAGCCATTGTAAAGAAGTTGTGAACTGTGTTGTCTGTACCACTATGATTATGGACCTGGCAAAATCTTCAGTCATTGTTCTCCAGTGGTTGATCGTTCATGTCAGACTTGCATGGATCTATTTCTCAGGGCAAATCTGAAACACTGGGTCCAAAGTGATGGGCACACTTCTTCAGGTCCCATGTAAATTTCTTCAGAAATTTTCTAGTTTTATTACCTTTGCATGTTTCTTGTGAAGAGCACAAATAGGACGGTGTTTACAGCAGTGTGTTCAGTAGTGATGGGTAAATGAGGCGTCATGAGGCGTTTCGACTCATAGCAACACTGTATTGATACTGTGTCGATACTGTGTCGCTCAATACTGACACCTGCTGGACATTAAAAATTCCTACAGGCAACGTAGTGATTTGATGACCTAGTCTATACAATAAGATTTAAGTCTTTGTATTGTATTGAATATTATATGTTGTATTATGTCATATCTTCAGTTACATTTAAAATATATTTGATATACAGTCAATAAAGAATGTGAATATGTACCATAAAGTGAAAATTTAAGTGAATGTGTTTGGAATATGGACTGTTTTTCCCCACACATTTTTATTTAAAAAAAAGTTTTTACAACATTTTTGAAATTTAGCCTGTTACGCTTTTTTGACAAAACTTCTCCTGCTGTAGAAAAAAATTAAGTAAACATTACATAACATTACATTTACAGCGAATATTTTTCTTAGGGGTTGCGTTCCGAAAATAACCCGTGATAGGCGAAATCCGTGAAGTAGTTATAGAGGAATTTAAAGGTGCTATACTCATGAAATGAGTTCCTTTCTGACTTGTAGGTCAGATTGACCCAGTACATTTGACACAGTACATTTCTTTTCAGTCAAAACATATCTTAATGTGAATCAACCAACAACATGACTTTTAACTATTAGTAGAATTATATTCCTCTACATAATTACCTTCATTTTTACAGTTATTACACAGCATAAATAAATACTTTACATTGAAACCAAAGAACAAAACCTGTTTTCAGGTCAGCGGATGTGCGTGTTCATCAATCGGGCCTCAATGTGATCCGCAGTCACGTTGGTCTATGGGGCTTGATACATGCGCCGACGCGTCGGTGTTGCTGGACCCATCACTACTGTTCAGGTTGTTGGGCTCTCAGGCTCTGGTCTGCTCTCTCGTTCCCATAAACTCTTTCAGGCTGAATACAGAAGTGATTCCATGGAAATAACTCAGGGAGGCTCTTTTATTTACCATCCGTCTCCCCCCGGTAGTTTTAGGCTGAAGAAGCTGATTTGGAGTGATGTGAAGACTGCAAACTTTGCTGTGCAGCGTTAGCTTTAACTGGTAGCGACGAATATTTACAAGCCACCATCTTCTTAATTCAGGATCGCTTGGAAATTAATGAAAACTTAATTTGTTGATGTTCCACTATATATGGAAGACAACAATGTTCATAGTATTGTTTTTTTTGCGTCTGAAATAGGACTTTGTCTTTTCTAGCTGTCATGGTAACTCAAAGCAGAAACAAGTGAGCCGCATTTGCTCATGCAGATGTGACATCAACGCCGTACGTGCAAAGAGCCCATTGCTAAGGTTAAAATAATCCACCACTCAGTATTAACAAAATACATTTATTTAGCATAATTTCTTCTGTACCCCTGTTGGCCCCCATCTAGATCCGCCCCTGGGCAGAAGGTCTGTGTCTGACATTAATAATACATTAAATGACCACTGATTTAATAAAAGATGTCAACATTTCTTAATAAAACAAACAGAAAGCCCTAACAAACATTTTTAAAGTATAAAATATTTATGCATTTACTGTTAATCTCTTAGTATGATTTGTTCTTTAAATGACCATTTATATGATTTTGGCTGATATTATTATACATTTAATAAGCAAATAATCAAACCATACCAGTCTACTAAAAGCACAATAAGAAACTGAATTAATAATAACATGTTCTGTACCATATCAGTCTCAGGAGATGAGTGAGGGATAAAGAGATGCTGATGTCTGTTTTTTAGGCTCTGATACATTGTTGATGTTACTATAATAAAATAATTTGCAATTAAGAATTAGCAAAGCTCAATGTAATTTTCACAGGTGGCAGAGCGTTGTTGGTAGCAGCTGCTGAAGGTAACTAAAAAGTTACTTTTAATGTAAATTAGTTACTTTCCAAATCAAGTAATCAGTAATCTAACTAAGTTACTTTTCAAGGAGTAATCATCAAAATGGGGATACATTAGAAGAAATAATTTATGTTTAGAACTCAGTATGTCTGAATGATGGGAGTGGAACCAGAATTAATTTTAGAGATAATAGAGTGTTAGCAAATGGTTTAACATTAGTTTCAAGTTCTTTAGCAGGGAAAGTGAAAGGAGGTTGGTGCCCTGGTGAACAATAGTTACTAAACAATGTACTAAAGTTACTAAGAAATGCAATAAAGCTTTCAAATTATTAAAAAGAAATCACAGCTTTCAGAATTTGAATAAATACAAGAATCTACAAAGAAATGATCATCCAACATTAGAGGTGCTTAAACATGGCTGGGAAAAGAAAAAGAAAAAAATTAAAGAGCTTTGGATGGATAATAAATGAATTAAATCCATTTAGACCAATGAAATATGTCAGGCAGTTCCATTACAAACAATACCACCTTGGATGCTTCCTAATGCTAAGGTAGATTTTTTTCAATATTAGAAAACAAGAACAAATGTAAATATCTTATTATGAATAAACATATAGTTCAAGATTTCAGTCCTATAACTATGTACGTATAAACACAGATGCTTCAAAAACACAGCTAACAAGATAGGGACAGCATTTATTGTACCGCAGTTTCTAATTAAAGTAGGAAAAGGGCGTCTCAGTTTGTACAGGAGAAATGCTTGCTGAACTGCTAAAAGTTCACCCACTGAACTTTTAGCAGTTCAGTGGGTGGAAGAAGTAAGACCATTAAAATCAATAATTTGTTCATTACGGGCCAGTTTGGCAGATTCAGATAGTAGACCAGATATATTAATTGAAATACAACAAAACACTTTATAGAATTAATATGATGGGTTTACAGTAAATTTTATATGGGTTCTAGCACATCTTGGGGATAAGGGGAATGAAATGGCAGACGGGCTGGCTAAAGAGAGCACTAATCGCATATTGGTTGATATTAATGTTAGTTTCAGTATAACATAAATAAAAAGTATAATAACACAAAAAATGAAGGAGAGGTGGCAAAAGTTAAGGGTACAAGAAATGAAAGAACGGTGGTTTTAGGCAAATGTGATTGTGGAGAAGATGAGACAATAAAACATGTTATTTTGTGTTGCAGGAATTACTTTTGATTTATTTAAGAAAGATTCAGGAAGCAGAGGATATCAGGCTATATTTGATTTTTGAAACATTGTAAGTTGTATAATAGGATCTTTTTTATGCCATGTGGTCCCCACTCCTTACCGGTTGATGGCAGTAATGCTCAAGTATTTTTTTATTTTTATTTTTTTGTCAGAAGAAGAAGAAGAAGAAGAAGAAGAAGAAGAAGAGTTCTTACGTTGACGACAGTACTTGGAGGGTGAGTAAAATAAAATTTTGAAGCGGAAATGTTTCCATCTTTAAACTAATAAATAGGTGAACCACGGCTTTTCCAGACTACATGAAGACAACAGAGATGAGTAGGAAAACCGCGAGATTTTTC
The DNA here is from genome assembly GCF_051168715.1 of Poecilia mexicana. NCBI lineage: Eukaryota > Metazoa > Chordata > Actinopteri > Cyprinodontiformes > Poeciliidae > Poecilia > Poecilia mexicana. The sequence goes on from NW_028263375.1 coordinate 34,707,812, forward strand.
AGGAGGAAAACTTAATTATTTAACAAACCGGGGTTCTGATTACTTGTGCTTCCTCGTCAGGTTTTCCTACCTTATTGCATCTAGACAGCTGTCCATCTGTCGGTGCGACCTTTCGAAAACCGCTACCGTCAAATACCTTAGTAGTTAGTGTCAATGTTAAATACTGATTTCCGATTATTATATTTAAGTGGCGTTTAGCAGTAACAACGTAGCATTTGAAAAATATGTGAATGACGAAATCTTTTTTAAAAGCACCTGAATTCCTGTTTAAAAATACCTGATTGTGTAAATGCACTAAACTCCTTCCTGGGAATATGCAAAGCTAGTACATTTAGATGCACTAAAATATAAAAAATATAATTATATTAGAATCCTACACGTCTATGGTAGCACATGTTGATCTACCAAAACTCTATCAAAATGTCCTACCTGGTAAATGCGTGGGTGGGTAGCACATTTTGCTACATAATTTTTTCATTTGCATATCGTTAAAGCCAGTGGTGGATAAAGTACTCAAACAATGTACTTAAATAAAAGTACAAAAACAGACATGTAAAAGCAAAAGTACCACATTAACATTTTTACTTGAGTAAAAGTAAAAAAAAAAAGTACTGCCTATTTAAAATAAAGAATTTAAAGTAAAAGGACTTCAAATTCAAAAATACTTTATTAATCCCACAGGGAAATTAAATATTGTAGCTCATCAAGATTCTTCAAAGAGCCATTGAATATGGTGATGGCCGTCGGCCGGAAAGATCTCCTGAACACACTGAACCTGAAGAAGCCTCTGACTGAATGCATTGCATAATGGCTAATGCTATATCATTAAGTGTACCTATCATATTTAATTTTAATACATCAGTAATGTGCCATTTTAATGATCAAATAAAGATAATGCATGTTTTTATTGTGTTTACTTTCTGTGACAGATTAGATGTAGATGTGTGATTCTACGCATCAGAATTTCAGGGATGTCTTGTGTCACTCTAGTAATCCTTAGCTAAAGTAATTTTCAATAAATTACAATATTTATGAAAAGTTAATGTATTTCAGTAACTCAGCTCAGAAGCTTAATACATAATAAAGATTAATTCTCCACAAACAGTTTTAAAGCTTTTATTTGTTAATGATGATGATTTGTTGCTTGCAACAAATGAAAACGTGAGATTTCCAATTAGATTACAGATCAATTAAACAAAAACCTTGATGCAGAAATGTGGGTCTAATGAAAAATATGTTTGATACCTGCCAAAATTGTTTTCAAAATCTGACAAATGAGCCTAATCGGAACCCATGTTCTAATTAATTACATATGACGGTAAATGTTAATATGAGATGGAGATTACTCCCTTGGTGCTAACATTAATTTAATAACCAGGACGTGCAGTTGTTACCTGGGACATTCATGGCATGAATGTGTGCCCCTGGCTACAGTAATCAGTGTTGCTTACCTGTTCATGCTAGCTTTTGCTGACTGCAGTCTATTTCAACAAGAAGCTTGGTAAGATTACATAAAACTTCCTTAATCACATCCAAAAGTCAGATAGCATTTAACACCTCAACTTACCTCGATATGTCTTTTCTGATTCAACTGTGAATTTTTGAAAGCTAGAAGTTCATGCTTTTGGGGGAGGCAAAGGTGGAACTAATGAACAAATCATAAAAAGCACAACGCGACTTGGATGTAACAATTAACGTAACACTTTATAGAAATGTAGTAAAATAGAACCACATAACTTTTCCCTTCTCTGGTGGGGGGCCGGAAATTGTTGGCGGGGGGGGCGGGGGGGGGTTCGTTTCTCGATTGATTTTTACCCAGAAAGCACATGGGAAAAAACCATGAGTGAGAGGTCACTGGGACTAACTAGTATATATTCCATTGAGGGAATGTAACTATAATATATTAATTTCTCATATGTTAACATAAAGGCTCGTTTTGAAGTATAAGCTGCTACAGACAGACACGTGTTCATCTGCTCTATCGTACTGATTAAATAACATAAAAGTCAAGCAGTTCCCTAAAAGTCCAACAGATGGCAGCAATGCGCCATGCAAAACAAAACACCCACAGTTTACAGGACACACTTCCTGCTAAAGAGCCCCCTGGTGGTTGAAGAAAAATCCACATATAAACCGGAAAATGAAAAAAAAAAATCTGAACGCTCTCTGGTATTGTTCAGGGGGCCGGACCAAATGTGTAGGCCCGCGGGCCGTAGTTTGGGGACCCCTGATCTACACATTCATCTGTGTATAATGTTTCGAAGCACAGCAGCGCAGGTTGGTGCATTGACTGGCAGATGTTTGTGAATGTCAATAATTGACGTGCAAATAATTGATATTCATTTTAATAGTATTTTTTGATTTGGTGTTTTTAAGACTAATTGTGGGTTTAGATAGCGTTTCACTTACGATGTTATGTTTTTCTTATTATATAATTACCCCATCATAATTTAACTTTTCCTGTCTACTTAACATCTTTTAATATGAAAACACGATGGACCGCCTCGGCGCCCCGACCACCGAGCTTAGCAAGTTTTTTGGGGAAACCCTGCAGTTAGATTGTTTTGTTACCACAGCTCTGATGCTCTGTGTTTAATCTTTGAGTTTGAGCTCTGTTTGCTCACAAATACAAATTAGTAAGCTGCAATTACGACTGATGGATTTTTAGGTTAGCCAATTAAACTACTCCCCCTCTTGAAAATTTCACTAAATCTAACACAGAAGCTGTTAGAGGTGCTGATGTTTTTTAGCAACAAAAGGGGCCCTTAAGTCAAATTCTGCTCCAGGCCTCATACAGCCTTGGACCAGCCCTGCATGATGAGTTAAATCCGCTGCACAGGGCAGAGATGAGCAACAAAGGGAAGGATTTAATTGGATTTAATTCAATGCTGCTAATGTGGCATTAGTAGCTCTTCCATTTTGTATCTGTTGAGCATAAACAGAAGAAATCTGTAATGTGTGTGTCAGTGTATTGACAAATATATTTATAGATATAGGATTGTTAGTATTCATTTCATTATAGAAGTTAGTAAACCAAATCATATCATATTTATATATATTTAGTAATATACTGAGCGATATGTTTGTGTCCTTAAGACTATCATTTCTCATTGTTAGTTATTGTATATATATTTTTATTATTTTATTTTAAATTTATTGTGTGTTATGGGTGGACAAAAAAATGTTCTCCTTCTTAGGGGATCAATAAAATCTTATCAGGCCGCCCTGGGTTAAAAGCCTCTACATCTCTCGTAGTGACCTACTGCTGTCTGTTCTCTTTGTGGGAACGACGTGATGGCAGCAGGATCCTGACTGATCTGTCTCTGGTTCTGCAGGTCTTGTTCCGGGTCTAGGATGGGGCGGTCCTCCAAAGACAAGCGGGACATATACTACCGTCTGGCTAAGGAAGAGGGCTGGAGGGCCAGGAGTGCTTTCAAACTGCTGCAGCTGGACCACCAGTTCAACCTGTTTTCAGGTGAGACCTTCAGGTCACCAGAACCACAACAGGAGAGGATGAATACAGCACATATTATTTCAGTTTGTAGTTAAACAACATGAAATACTGTTTATTTGTGGAATGAAAGGAAAGGAATAGATGCGCCAGTGTTTCTACAAAGATCTGGAAAGTCTGGGTGGCATTGAACCCATTTTTAATCCAATATCCCAAAATAAACTCTAGTTTGCCCTTCAGAAGCAACCTTATCAGTCAACACAGTCCATCTGTGTGCATCTTAACCCCAGTCTCAGTGCAGCTAGCGCCAGAGGTTCTTCAAAGAATCTCTGGTGGTGGAATGTTGTTTGCATCACCATGAAGACGAACAACATCCCAGCATTCTGATTGATCCTTCATCTGGACATGGAGGCAGGATGGACAGCCTGGAGACCTACCAGGACATGGACATCCACCTGGACTGACAGGAGAGCATGGAGACTCTGGAGGAACTGCAGAGATCCACAGCTCAGGAGGAAAATCCTTCTGTTGAACAACTATTAGTTGTGAACTCTGAACGTCTAGTTGTTATGGAAGAAAGCCAGAACTCTGCTTTCATTTTGCTACAATCTATGTAGGAGATTCAGTAAAACATGTGAAGGCTCCTGGACTACGTCTTGTAAAAGAGACTAAAGGGCTGAGTTGGAGGTTCACCTTCCAGTTTCCAGCAGAACAGTGACCCAAACATCCAGCCGGAGCTGCAGTGGAATGCTTTAGATCAATGTGTGTGTGTGTGTGTGTGTGTGTGTGTGTGTGTGTGTGTGTGTATATCCTTCCAGCCTGATGGAGATGGATGTTTAGCAGAAGGATGGGCAGAAAGGTCTGTGTGATGTTCAGCGTTTCTACACAGCTTCCAGAGAACTGCCTGGACTCTCACAAATATTAGCTCATTATTACAGCATCAACCATTCAGCCTCTTCATGCCTGGAATGGATTTAGTAGCACTTGCGTAATGCAGCAGGAATTGACATTGAGATAAAGAGAGGAAATTTGCTCAAGATGTGAAGAAACAAATGTTGCTTCTAGGCTCAAACGGCAGATTTTTAAAAATTAAAACTTCTTGAGATGTAAATAATAAACGAATAAATAATAAATGAGATTTTTTTTCCAGAAAGATAGGGCTGTAGTGATACAATAATCTCATGATACGATACATGATATTCTGCTCACAATACAGTATGTATCACAATATTTGGCGAACGATATGATTCAATATGATTCAATACGCTTTTAAGATTTTCAGAAAGATTTTAGAGGGACAGAGTGATTTTGGTGACATTTTGTGACTGTTCCATAGACCTGGATTGAATTAACTTAATTTAAAACTGATTAAAAGCACCAACTACACAATACCTGGCTCTGATTAAACAGAGACTTGGAGTCTACATCTGGACAAAATTAATGAAAGATGCAGTGAGAAAATGAGTTTCTGTCAATTAATTCATGTGGATTTGACATAAACGCAAAATTTCAACAGTGATCTGGGAGCTCAGTGGGGAGATTATCCGCCTCTGTAGATTCTCAATATGCAAATGATTGTACTTATGTTTTTCTTTTGGACATACTGTGGCTGCATTTTGGACCTTGAGTCACAGAAAAACAAAACCCAATTTGGAAACCTGTTAATTTTTCCACTGTGAAAGTCAAATATTCATAACGAATGGTTTTCATAATTTAGAATGACTATATACAAGCAACACAGTTTTATAACATCAGAATAAAAATAAAGCAATTCCTCATTCGTTTGTATGCAATTTTTGACAAAACGTCAGGTCAAAACATGATGACAAAAAATATGGAATTGTGTTGGGGGAGTGGGGAGTAAAAAAAGGTCTTTTGAACTATGGGAAAAAGCTTTTTCTACCTTGACTCCCGGAGTTAGCCTTGGCTGTAAGCTGCTTACTACTAGCTGCTGGGGGAGTGGCTCTGCCTCACCCCGTAGTGATCGACTCCTTGCAGCTGCGCAGCGCCGCCATTCCCCTGCTTGTATCTCTGAGTAGCTGGCTCTCAGACTGCCAGGATCTCATCGTTTTCTCAGTCTCTGATACTCTTTGTCAGCTGCTAATAAGAATGATCGATCGCCATCGTCATCATGGAAATCCTCACTGTGCCCACACTTCGGCTGCGAATTTCCCCTCTTTGTCTTCCCAGAGCGCCACTACCTGCTGCTCGTTCATTCTTCACATAATCCTTTATATACAGTACAGAAACCACTAAGCTAAAAGCAAATTACCAAGTGGATGCCACCAGTCGCTCCAATATCCAAACTTTGCATTCATTTCACGATCTCACTGCATTTGCCGCTACACCGTTCTGCTTCTCTTTCACGGTTACTTGAGCAACTTTACTTTGTTTCTTAGCAGCAAAATACAGCCCATCATTATTTATTAAAGATTTCCACAAACAAATCAATCTAATGTTGCATTTCGTTTTTTATCTTTGTAAGCTCATTCCCTTTCACATTCCAAGAAAAGCTGGTTTTTGACCTTTCTCTGACATTCTGAAAATATGATTTACTTATTGTAGCATAACTCTGGTTTTACTTGGCCTAGTAACACAATTTACAAACAGGTGTGTAGTTTATAATGTGCACTTTAAGCACAAGTTGAAAGGGAGGCGGAGTCTTGCTGCTATGCTGCCCGCCACAAATTAGACATGTTAAAAAGACACTAATAAGACCCCTAAGGGCGTTTGTATCGATACTCGTGGATGAAAAATTGATGCTTTCCAAGGGAAAAAAATATAAATAAATATAATAGAATCAATATAATTACACAACCCTAGAAAGATGACTGGAGTCTATTTGCTATGAACTAAATACAGAAAGATATTCATACTGTTGTTTAATCAACATTGATATCATTAGTGGATGATATACGATCATCCACTTAGTTGATTGTACATAATCATATATATGAGCCTGGTTTCTATGGAGCTATAGAAGTTCTGCTCCTGTTCTGTGTGTCAGGTGTGAACCGAGCCGTGGATCTGTGTGCAGCACCAGGCAGCTGGAGTCAGGCTCTCAGCCGCAAACTCAGGTCTCCTTCCACTGTATTCTACATCTTTAGAAAACTGTCCAAGATTTGAAACCTGCAATAAACGCTTGAAGTTCATGTTGATCCTGCCTAGATTGTTCTGTTCTTTCCAATGCAGAGGCAGAGAGGAGGAGGTGAAGATTGTTGCAGTGGACCTGCAGGCCATGGCTCCTCTACCAGGAGTCACTCAGATTCAGGGAGACATCACTAAGGTGCTCAACAAATCCACAAAGAATCAACAGATTATTTCTTGGGGTGCACCAATTGTAGTTTTTGCTGATATGGTTTTTGTGATCTGAAATGTCATTAAATATAGCAAGAAAGTTACTGAGGTGAGGGGAGCATGCTGTTACTCACACTCATGTCTTCCTTCCCCCAGGTGTCCACAGCTCAAGAGATAATCCGTCACTTCGAGGGACAGCCTGCCAACCTGGTGGTGTGTGATGGAGCTCCAGACGGTCAGGTCCCCATTGACCCGCCTATCTTCTCTGCTTTCGTCTTCTAAATTTCCTTCCTGTTTTGTCTCCATAGTAACTGGACTCCATGATGTGGATGAGTATATCCAGGCTCAGCTCCTATTAGCTGTGAGTACAGAGGTGTTGTCCTTTGTGAGGTTTGGTGGTGTGACACTGACATCTGTGTGTTTTCCAGGCTCTGAACATCACCACTCACATCCTGACACCTGGAGGAACTTTTGTAGCCAAGGTTGGATCACTCTGTCTTCCTCTAAGACTTCCTAAATTCACACCTGTTCACTGTGAACAGGCGTGAACGAAACAGCTGCTTGTCTAATCAGTTTGAATTTTCAAGTCTAAATTCAGATACATAGGGTTTCCCCCAGAAAACTTGCTAAGCCTGGTGCACTCAGGCGACCCACTGGTTTTGTGTGGTTTTGTATTAAAACATGTTAAGTTGACAGGAAATGTAAAATATTAGTGGGTAATTATTATGTCACTGGAAAACATTGCTGACAATTCCTAAACCCACAGCCATTGAATCTTATAAACTAATCAAAAATATACAATTACAACAAATATCCATTATTTGGACTTCTTTTAAATCCAAATTAAGTCAGCAGTTAGTGGTCCTAAAAACACAATGTAATGCTGATCACATACACAACCAGCCCATGGCATAAATGAACTAAGTAGCTGCTTAAGGCCCCCTCGGTCTTCAGGGCCCCATAAATGCTAGATTATCAGTGCTGCTAAATTTAATTTAATGGTTCCAGCATACATGAATTAAAATGGATTCACGGTCTGAACCATGAATCCAGATCCCATCACATATAAAGCAGATAAATGCAACTAACTTTTTCTCCGTAGTGACAAAAACCACTGACTGTGGCCCCAATAACTTATAATAAATTAAATTAAATGACTCCACTTATATTAGTAGCATTTCACCCGTTGAGGTCTGAATGCACAGCCTCACAAATTCCTCCTGGTTGCATCTGCAGAGAAATCTGAGCTAGTTCATCAGTAAGTTGGATCTGTCTGATCCAAACTGATCAATTGAGCTCTGCGAGTTTTTTACCCTGTGCGCGATCCGGGCGTGCATTTTTACGAGGATAATTTTTGCGTTGTTTCGCTTCTCCGAAACGGACAGATGTTACATCTTCCATGCTCCTGAGCGCTGCTCTCCTTCTGGGCGCGGAAGGGTAACATGCACCCAGAAAGTTCCATTTGTTAAAACCACAGGATGAGTTGAGTTTAATTCTTCACAGCGGTGGAGCTGCATCCGCATTGGTTGCGCAACGCACTGCGCGTGTTACTGTCTAATTAACTTCTGCACAGTTACGTATTTCCTCAAGATAAACTGCCGGCTCCTCTGTTTAGACTGGGGGTCAGCAACCCACGGCCCTAGAGCCACATGTGGCTCTTTAGCTCTGCCCTAGTGGCTCTCTGGAGCTTTTTCAAAAATGTTTGAAAATTGAAAAAGATGGGCTTGGGAAATATACTTTTTTTGTTTTAATATAGTTTCTGTAGGAGGACAAACATGACACAATCATTCTTAACATTTTCCAATGCTATAAAAATGTGTAGAATAAATATAAATTTCAACATTTCTGTCAACAAAGATTTGCGTCATAGCCTGTGACATGTTTCTTTCAGCTGGGCGGGGTGCGAGGCAGGTGGCTGTAAACAAACCGACAGGTGTGTGATGGACCATGGATAGCAAAGGGGAAAAGAGAAAAATAGCTGAGGAGAGATTCTACAATTCATGGACCGAATCATTTGCATTCATTGCCAATGCGGAAGGATTACCTGAATGTTTGCTGTGTAGAGAGAAGTTGTCAAATAACAAAAAGAGTACCGTACTTTCCGGAGCGCACCTTACTAAAAGTCGCACAGGTACAAATTTTTTGAAAAAAACTGGAAACGTACATATATGAGCCACATCGGTCTATAAGCCGCATGGTTCAAAGTGTGGGGAAAAAGTAGTGGCTTATAGTCTGAAAAATACAGAAAGACATTTCCAGGGACGGCGCAACATTAGCTGTGCGTCAAGATTAAAGTTACATCTTAGATGCCCGATGTTGAGAAGCTGTCCAGTGATGTCCTTAAACAGAAGTCACATTAAACACACAAGAACACAATCCTGCCATAGGATGTCTCCATAGTAATTGGAGACATACACAAGAGTCATTTTAGGAAATGTCCAAGTTAAGTCCTGATCACAGTGGTCAGGGGCCTCATGCATAAAAGAGTGCTCAGTTTTCACACTAAAACTTGGCTATGGAAAAATTTAGAAAAGTGCAGCGCACAAAAAAAAATCGGAGGCATAAAGCCATGTGCACCTTTCCTTTACAAATCCTAATTTGCGGGAAATAGAGCGCAGCTGCTGGTCCGCCCTGTTGTCACCCTTATATGTAAATTAGTATAAATATCCGAAAGTCTCCCACCACGTGAAGCAGTAACCATGGCAACATCCTTGTTTGTAGCAGTATAAGTATTTATAATAATAATAATTCTATATTTTACGTAAAATGTGCTTTCAGGGCACAAGGTCACTTCACAAAAACAAAAATAATACATTTTAAAGAAAAATAAATAAATAAATAAATAGAGATTATGCAAATAAGAACAGTAGTGTGTCCAGCTGGGATTTAAAGAATGACAGCGTGTCAGAGAGTCCTTTGAGTGGGAATGTAAACGTCTATACCAAATAGTAGAATCATGTGTATAAGTTGTACATTTACAGAATAGACTTGCTTTCTGTCCATAAGGGGCCTTCAGAAAGCGGGCATGGCTCAGCTGAAGGATGACTGCAGCTGGACCGGTACCGCACGGTTCCTTCTTTAAGTTCTGCTCGGAGCTCCAGGATGATCAGTCTGGATGAATCTAAATGCTAATAAACCATCATCAATATTTCCCAGCAGATCAATATGATCTCTGATCAATCGCTCCCTCTGAATCCTTCTACTCTCGATGTTCTCCATCAGAGCCAAAGCTCTGTGCCACAATTAGGTCGTTGCGTGTAATTGTGGCACAGCACAAAGGTTTGCCCTTTGCACAGCTACTTATGTACGTGTGATTGTCTCCACACGTTGATCACCTTAAAATAATCAAACCTGTTTGGAGTTAATCTGCTGATCCAACCATGATTTCTTTGTCAGTCAAAATGAAATGACCCCATAGATGAATTCATGCTCTTCAGCTCACAGACCAATGCGTTACATCTCAATGAGACAAAAACTGAGGAAAAGTACTATTTACATTAGAGTCAGGTTTTCAGGTCCTTTCATTTTTATTTTCTTTATTTTGTGTGCGTTTTATGTTATTGTCTGAGGATAAATGTGGTTCAGTTTCATCGTTTAGGTTTAAACAATAAAATATTAAAACCATGAAAAAAACATCGGTTTGATGCTTCTTGTCTAAATAACTGAATGTGGTCAGACTTCAGTGTATTTATGTGAGTTTTGACGCTTTGTGGTTTGATATTATCCACAGAAAAAGTTTGTGTGGCTGCCGCACATTTTCAAACCAGTGAAAAAGTGTTCGTATATTTACATAAACTTTGACACAAAGTACATTTTTATACATGCCGATATGTGCGTAAACTATGGAGCCACACATTTTTTGTGCACACACACACTTTATGCATGAGGCCCCTGATGTTTTATTTAATTAAATTTTTTTTTTTTACTTTTTATACAACTAATGTTGAGTAATGGGGAATCTTTCTAAGTTTTTGACATGTTTAAGATTGTTACAATTTTGACTTAGATGCTTCATTTTTGTGTAGTATTGAATTTTATACTCTTGCTTTTGCGAACATAAAAGTACCTTTGACTTATGCTTAAAACATTTCTAAACATATCCCTGCATTATGAGAGGTTAGGGTTGTACATTTATTAAAAATGGTAATACGGCCTACTTGTTCTAATTTTAACTGGTTCCAAGAAGGGTTTGCAGAATCCAATTTTCTTCCTGTCGAGAGCGGTTATTTTTAATTTATTTATATGAGGAGCAGAGGGGATCTTTGTGGAAAAGCATTAAAATGGACTTCTATTATGAACCAAACAAAAATCATTCAACAGTCCCATTTTAAACTAGCTTTTTTAGCATCTCCCATGAACAATTTAGCATGGCTAGTGCTACTAATCCAACCATCAGTGTGTGTGTTTTCCCTAGAAAATGTAGAGCGAACCTTAAAGGCTGCCAGAGTTTCCAAACCCAACATGTTCCATGACTGATGGCATGAAAGCTCAAATCAATGTGACTCCACATTGGCTGACTGGAAATACATTTGTTGCTTGCTTGTTTCAAGGGTTAATTATAATCACTAATGTTGATGTCAAATATAATTTTTTTATAAACATGTTAGAGGTTGTACTTGTGTGATGCAGTTTTGATTGGAGTTATTCAAACAATAAATCAAGCTGATAGGCTGAGAGTAAATAGTGATGTCTGTCCCTGTCTTGTTTTAGATCTTTAGAGGTAAAGATGTAACTCTACTGTACTCTCAGCTGAAGATCTTCTTCAGCAGTGTGACTTGTGCCAAGCCTCGCAGCAGTAGAAACTCGAGCATTGGTGAGCCATCACCGTTTGGGACCAATCACAGAGCACCTGCAGCTGGAAACCTCTCCCACTTTTTTGTTGGGTGAATATTAAGGCTGCAGGCTGTTGAAATAAATAGATGATTTATTGTGTTCTTTTCCTATTTTTTTTCTCTTTTCCTCACTGATCCAAAGTGTGTTGTTGTTTGTGCAGAGTCCTTTGTGGTTTGTCAGAATTATTCTCCCCCAGAGGGTTATATCCCCAGCATGTCCAACCCTCTGCTGGACCAATCATATGGTAACTATAAAGCCTTTGACACTGGTGTGCTACAGGGGGTCATTTGCTTGAACACATGAGAGTGAGTATGAGAAATAAAATCGGTCAGTTTGTCTAAAACTAAATGAATTATCTATTGCATCTGGTTGAAGCTCCTGGCATGACATCAGTGGTCAGTGCAGGTTCCATATCTAGTACCTTGCAGATCGACTCTTACTCAGAAGTTCAAGAATACCATATTACTTGTATTTGTGTGTCTTCAGTCTGGTGTCTGCTCTCTGTCCTTCAGATGTGGACTTCAACCAGCTAGAAGGATCAAACCGTGTCATTGTTCCCTTCTTAGCATGTGGAGACCTCAGCGCCTTTGACTCAGACAGAACCTATCCCCTACAGGTGAGGAGTGACTTGATCAGATCTGGTGGATACATCTTTAACTACAACCACAAAAATCCTCCAGACAGGAGAAAAATGTACTGAAGTTCTTGGTTCTACTTTTGTGTGTATTTAATGCAGACTATTTTCTCAGTAATAATGTCAATCTGAAAGATTATGGACGTTCTGGTTATAGATATGAGTTGTTAAAGGACAGGCCTAATGGTCTGTTGCAGTCCAACACTTTTCCTGTGAACATCCTTGTAAACTAGGGGAGCACGATAATTATTGGCCTAATAAGAAGTTATGACATCTCCTTATCAGTCCGATATCATAATAGCACCGATAACATATTCAGTGGTTTTATTTGTTTATCTTTTCAATCAAGAGTGAGACCTGAGTCCAAGTGGCATTGGTCTAATTGGAGAAAACTGTAAATAAATTATTTTAAAATTTTCTTATGTCAGAAAACAACTGAATTGTAATTTTAATAATAGTTAAAAATAATAATATATTAATTACCCCAGTGTGTTGCACACAAATAACAAAAATATAAACAGAACAACTCTGAACTGGGAATTTCCAACACCATGTGAATGAAGCACAGCTCATGAGTAAACAGAGAACATGGTAGTTGTAGTTTGGAATTTCTTTAAATTTTTAGAGGAATAAATTCCTGTATAGACTTGTCCAATAGAGCTGGTCCTGATCATCTAAAGAATGTCTTTCTTCTTTTTGATTCTTTTCTTTGTGCAGCTTGATGCTAGTAAAGAATACGAGTACATTCCCCCCACACAGCCACCTATCCGGCCTCCATATGAGCAGGCCTGCCACTTTCGCAAACACAACTTGCTGTCCAGAGAGGATGCTCCTCCCATCAGTCCCATCCACAGCCAAGAAGAACGGGAACCAGCCAAGACCTCATGACCCTTAAGTCGTGCTAGTGGAAAAAGGCCTTGGACATTCTGCAGATCATAATCTGTTAAGTCGTTCTGGTTCCCCAAGCAGTAGGATGTGTTTTAATGAGCTGACATCTGAAAAATAAAGGCTATGACATCTTACTGTAGTAGGACGTGTGCGTGGTAGAAGATTGGAGTTCCAACCTGATCACAATAGGAGGATGTGTCTCTGTCCCTGATACATTCACACTGCAGCCTGAAGTGACCCAATTCTGATTTTTTGGCAATTCCGATTTTTTGCCGGGCCGTTCACACTGCCAGTAAATGCGACCTGTATGCGTTCTGCAGTGTGAACGGGCAAACGACCCGAAAGTGTCCCGCATGCGCAGTAGAGGGCGCCATAACGTCAGCGTCCTCAGTGTTCTGTCAACCTCCATAGAAAGAAGAAGTGCTCAGTGTTTGCAGAAGTAAACATGGAGGCTAACGGTGGAGCTTAGCTTACATATTTGAAGTTGTCCGGCCGGAGCAGCATATTAACAACTTAATCCTCATATAATCCGTCATGGTTGTTGTTTTTCTTCCCACTTGCGCTTATCAGGACGCAGAATAGTGAGATTTGTTGAGAAACAGTGACGTTCAGTTCGGATGAAGGTGACCTGAACGTTGGGACGCATTTGAATCGGATACGTATCGGATATGGGTCACATTCCAAAAAGAATCCGACCTGTGCTGTTCACACTGCCATGAAAAGATTGGATACAGGTCACATTACGTCAAAAAACAAAAACAAAAAAATCGGAACTGGGTCACTTCAGGCTGCATTGTGAACGCACCTTCAGAGTAAAGGTAAAATCATCTGATGGCTTCTTAAACAATAAATTTAAACATGAACATTGTCGTAGGAAGTAAAATGTCAATTTTATGCCATGAGGTTTTAAAAGGGAATCCTTAATTTTTGTCATTAGATGAAACGTCACGACAACTGACTAACTGAAACTAACTTGTCAAATAAACAATTCCTTTCTAAAATTGTCATAAAAGAATAGTGAATACACTTTGACTTAATTTCCTAAATCTGTAGAGAAGTAATATACTCTTATTTTATTGTCAAAAGTAATGTACTGAAGGTGGCGCTGTGCATGACCTAAAAATTGAATATTATCAAACATCAAGGGCCTCATGCATAGGAGTGCTCAGTTTTCACACTAAAACTTGGCGTACGGAAAATTTTTGAAAAGTGGCGCACAAAAAAAATGGGATGCATAAAGCCGTGTTCACGCACATGACTGCGCACCTTTCCTTTATAAACCCTAATTTGCGGGAAACAGCGCAGCTGTTGCTCCGCCCTGTTGCCACATTTAAATACATATGTAAATTAGTATAAATAACCGTAAGTTTGCCACCATGTGAAGCAGTAACCATGGCAACGTCCTTGTTCGTAACAGTATGAGTATTTATAATAATTCCATATTTTATGTTAAATGCGCTTTCAGGGCACAAGGTCACCTCACAAAAACAAAAATAATACTTTTTAAAATACTGTTCCCCGTGTTAAAAGGGGGGAACGGTATCTTATAGGTGAATTATGGGTCCGTGTAGGCCGTGTATTTTCAAGCAGTTTGTTTTTTCGTTTGAAATGGAAAATGAAAAAACGGAAATAGACTCGTTTTGTCGTTTTCCGTTTAGAAAATCAAAATCGGAAATCGGATTTTTTGCTCATTATCCGATTTCCCATTTAGTGCCCAAAACAAAAATGGAAAAGACGGATAACGAGCTGTCAATTTCAATTTTCATTATTTCATTTTTGACAAGGGGTCTGACCCGGAAGTCCTTTCTGTCCGGCAGTTTATTTTTGTAAACTCGTCAAATCGGCATGTAATTAATTTGATCATGACACCTTCACACAGAAAGCCTTCTACTCCGACTCTGTTTCGTATATGAAGCTAACGGCTTCTAAATGCAGTTTCCGATTCAGTAAATGGCTAAAGGGCTAGTCCGCCCAATTTTTTACCAACCTTCAATCTGCTGTGGTTTAAAAAGACGATCAAACCGCTACTATAACATTCTGTCCAACGCCGTCAAAATCCTGTAGCTTTTTAAGGTTTTCCTTTCTGAATAGCATTAGCATACCAATTGTAATCCGGTATGTTATGAAAAAGCATGCAGAAAATGTTATCCAAAATATAAAAATGTATCTATTTCTACCTGGTAGAAAATGTTTGAAATAATGTGCCAATTAGATTATTTATTTAGATTAACTAAATAAATGTTTGCTATGGAAGAGGATTTGGGAAAGAAAACAGGTCAACATTCTGACTTTAATCTAAAAAATAATCTTGAACATCAGTTGGTGTTAGAAAAATGTTACAGGCCCCTCATCCTGTTCTGTGGTTTAACACCACACAATATTTTTTTTCACATTTTTATCAGTGAAGTATGACTGTCCAATTAGAAATGAAAACCTTTGTCCCCTTCATGGTCTAACTTATTAGACTCAACTGACTAAACATAATGAACAACTTTTGAGTTGATTCTTTCCATTATTTCTTACCACTGGATTTATAAACAAGAAACAAAAGAATTATTTCATATTTAATTTGTATCAATCTATATGTAGCCAGAGCTTTAAACTCAAATCTTACAAAATAAACAGACAAAATGTTTTCATAAAAATTTATTTATTACAATAACATACAAGCAGATATTCAGACAATGTTTGGGGAATCATGAAAAAATATTCCTATAATTTATGTATATAAAAGATGAGGAGACAGTGAGGAAGACGATGTCATGAGGAGGAAGAGGATCACTGGGACATTCTGGGAAGCTGCATCCAAACCTGGAGCTGAGGCCTCTCCTCCTAAGAGCCGCCTGCATGAAACAATAAAAAATATTTTTAAAAAGTTCACACTGCACGTAAGAAGCCAGTCGAAGGGAAGAATATATTTCACACACACACAAATAAAATGAATTTACAAACTACAAAAAGATCAGAGGAAGGGAATATTAGTAACTGGTATTGGAAGAGAACACTGTGTCAAGGTTTAGAAGATACTATCATCTTCAGAACTATGGGACTCTCCAGAGAGGAATATTATATTTTGACACAAGTATCAAACAGTATCTATGCAAACTCTTCATGTCACACTTTGAGACGCTACGATCAGATATCAAGCAGCAGAATACGAAAAGGTGACTTGCCGAGATCAGGCCGCGGTTAGCGGGGTAAACACCTCCACCTGCCCGCTGAGCCTGGAGCCGCCTGGCCCCGTTAGCGGAGCTACGCTGCTCCGAAAACTCTGGAGTATATTTCAAAGAAAGTGCATGAACTAAGTGCGTAAATGAAGCTATGAGGGTACTTTCTAGCCTAAAAACAACTTTTTGTGACAGACCTAACTCCATTTTTCGCTGCTAGTGGCGCAGTGCAATGGTGGCCATCTTGCTGGTCCAGAGACCAGACGGTGTAGCTGTAGGATGGTTTGGAAAGCCACTACACGGTGCTCTGGTCTTTCAAAATAAAAGACTAAACTAAAAACTCCGGCTAACCATTTTCTCGGTGACCAGATGACCGGTATTATTTGTTTCTCACAGGAGCATTACTTAAACTGTCTTGCGGATGGCAGAAAATACTACAGTATATAGCCTGAAACCTGAAAGGAACAAGCTTGTCTGCCTACAACCTGCATAATGTGTGTGATACGGCCGCTGTGTAAAACGGACAGAGAACTTCCGGGAGAGTCCGCTTGTCAAAAATGAAATAATGAAAATTGAAATTGACCGCTCATTATTAGTTTTTTCCATTTTCGTTTTGGGCGCTAAATGGGAAATCGGATAACGAGCAAAAAAAATCCGATTTCAAATTTTGGTTTTCTAAACGGAAAACCAAAATCTGGTTTTCCGTTTTCGTTTTTTCATTTCAAACGAAAAAACGAACTGCCTGAAAATACACGAACCGGCTCGTAAGAGCTATAGGCCTGTAACTTTTTACCTACCTTATTCTTACTTGGCTTTACTATCGGTGGAACACCGACTGAATGTTTCCAACTGCAGGGCAATTCCACTTGTTCCCATACTTTATAACTTTAAAACTACTCCTTTAGCAGCATCTGATAACTGTTCAATCATCTTATAGCATATGCCATCTTTCCCTGGAGATGTATTCTTGACTCCAATCAAAGCTCTATTCATTTCAAACAATGTAAAATCTTTATCTAAAACACCTCCATCTATCTATTTCCTATTTAAAATTTCTTTATTATCTTCAATCATTTTCAATCTCCATGATAATTCTTAATTTGATAAGTTTTGAGAACTATGCACTTTCACAATGGACCTACCAAACATCTCTGCTTTTTCCTTCCGGAGTTTAGCTCAAGGTTGATCCGATTTATGAACGCTACTGTCGGCCAGCGGTTCTCCACCGCTCCCGGCCCAAGCGCTCGAAGGTTCACTTAGGGACTGTCAACAAATTACCGAACCAAACACTCCTGTCAAACAAATGTTAATAAATGCCTTGAATTGTGACCAACTGACTAATTGTCAGTGCTAATTCATACTTTTACATGAGACACAATATCCTCTATTAAATTTTAAAGTCATATATAATATTTTAAATAATTTTAATATTAAAGAATATAATGTTTTCTTCAATAGCTTCCAAGTCATCTGGCCTATTTACTCAGAATCACTTTGAAATCTTTCTATTAGTCTGTATAGATGAGGCACAGTCATTTGTTTTCCATTTTAAGTCCTTTTTCTTTTTTTAGGATTTTTTTTTTTTTTTTTTGGTCAAAATTGAGGGCTATTTACGCAGTTTGTGTAAATACTCTTCTTCTTGTTAGTTTTCGAGATGTACTTGCACGCTATCGCCCCCCCCCCGTGGTCACAGAAAATGATGGGTCCAAAATTTTGGTGTAGGATCACAGTACAGAATATATTGTATTTTTCGGTTTATATGTGGATTTTTCTTTAACCACCAGGGGGCTTGAACAGATGTGAAACTAACTTTCCCTCAATGGAATATATACTAGTCAGTCCCAGTCACCGTTTTATTCACGGTTTTTTCCATTTGCATTCTGGGTAAAAATCTATCTAAAAGCGCGAATGTGTCGCCCCCCCCCCCCCACTCGACAGTTTCAAAGACAGCACAGCCCTCACAACCAACCCCCCCCGCCCCGTCGACAAGAATTTTCTAAGGTTTCTTTCTCCAAAGACTAAGACCAGCCCCCGACCAGAGAAAGGAACAGCTATGTGGCCCTCGCAGGAAAAAGTTTGGGGACCCCTGCTTTAATTGGTAAACATTTTTAGTTTTCTACTAGTTATAGAATGTTGTGGGTGGTGGTGATGGCAGTTACTTTAAAAAAGTAACCTTAATCAGATTATTGATTAAGTAAATTAGTTACTTAACTGATTACTTGATTTGGAAAGTAACTAAGTTAAATTACAAGTTACTTTATTAGTTACTTTCAGTAGCTGCTGACAACAACATTCTGTCACCTCAATATAAAAATTATATTGAGCTTTGCCAGTACTGACTTAATTGCAGTGGTGGAGAAAGTACTCAAAAAATGTACTTAAGTAAAAGTACAAATACAAAGTCAAAAATGTACTCAAGTAAAAGTCAAAGTACCACATTAACATTTTACTTAAGTAAAAGTAAAAAAGTACTGGCTTTTAAAAATACTTAAGTATTCAAAGTAAAAGTACTTGCTGAATACATGACCTAATCGCTAATATCATTAAGTGAAGTGATCGTATTTAATTTTAATACATCAGAAATGTGCCATTTTAATGAACAATGCCACAGATTAAACATGTTCTTATTGTGTTTATTCTCTGTAACAGTTTATACTTAGATATGTGATTCTATGAATCATAATTTCAGGGATGGAAACATCTTGTCTCCTGTCCTAACATAGCATGAACTTCATTAGTGACATTTATTTAGAAAGAAATCCAACAGAAAGGGGATGGAAAGAAGGTGGGTGAGGGAGGACATGCAACCAAGGAGCCACGTAGCAGAGTTGTAGTCAAGACCACCGAACCCGAGACCAAGACCAGCGCCCTGCGCTACATGACACAATAATATTAAGTGCACCTATCAAAATTGGTTCTCAGATTGATCTGAAAGATCCACATTCCCATAAAAACACCTAGATGTTAAATACTTAGAGCAGAAATTTATTTAACCAGTATCAATTAAAACTCATTTCATTCTGTTTTGCTTTCATCGCTGTGCTACAATCCGCAGAGGTCTCCTGCCATCCCTATAAAAATAACACCCTGGATGGTTGCCCATATTGCCCATGTCAGAAACCACAACTGAAACATCGCAATTAACGGTAAATAACGTTCAACTATGAACACTGTCCAACGGCGCAACAAGAAACCAAGCAGAAGGAGCACCGTGACTGTTCTCATCCTCCCTCCCACTGCGATGTTTGCCACCATGACAGGAGACGAAATCAATCAATGAGCATGCTCTGTGTTCGTTCAACTTTTACTTATTCGGCGATTAAATAAACGTGTGTATGTGTTAGCTACTGCAGTGTACACAAGAACAAAGAACGGCTCTCAGTGAGGCTTCAGTCCTTAGGACTTAGTAAAGATCCGTCCAGAAGAATCAGATCGTTCCTGAATGTCATATTACTATATTGCACTTTGGTCACAGCGTTGTCCCATATATGCGACACCTCAGTCAACACACAATGGCATGAGTGACAATTTTTTTTCATCGCAGATGCAACATGTGTCTCAGTCAGTACAGCTAGCTTTGCTAGCATCACGTCCACAGATCTTACCTTTCTTTAAGCTTTCCTTCGAAGTGACGCTAAAAGTTGGACGAAGTCCCCACCGTCTGTTAAAGCGAAGCGCTGCTGGTTTTACATGTCACCATATCTTATGGTTTATGCAGCGCTATTATATTACTGACGATTAGACGGATATCTACCACTGCGCATGTCTGGAGCTCCGCGTGCGAGTAAAGGTGGAGGCGATGGGTGACAACAGATATTAAGTCATGTTATTGCTTGGATTTTACAGCGCCACCTTAAGACCCTGAACTTCACATTTTAATGGAAAAAAAAGCTCAATGCGGCGTGGATGTAACGAGTAACGCAACGGTTTTGTAGAAATGTAGTGAAGTAGAAAGTACAGATACTTACTGTAAAATGTAGTGGAGTAAAAGTAGAAAGTATCCATTATTAAATCTACTTAAGTAAAGTACAGATACACGAAAACTGTACTTAAGTACAGTAACGAAGTACTTATACTTCGTTACTTCCCACCACTGCTTAATTGTAAGTTATTTTATAATAACATTAACCATGTATATACGGTTGAACTGAAGGGGAGAGTGTTTGTTTAATGGATAGTCCAAAAAAAGAAAAGACAAGAAAAAAGACTGTAGTGACTTTTGCGTGTTTTGCATGTGATGTCAGGTGGGTGGGGGGGCCCATCTAAAATTATTCTATCCAAGGCCCTGGCAAGAGTACCAGGTGGCCTGAACTCATCTTCCCATGAATTTTCTCCTTGTCCGTAGGCAGGATCATTTTCTTAATCAGAGAGGAAAATTGCATGTGAATGTCTTATAAATATATTTTAAAGGGGCATCTCTGTGGATGAGTCTAGCATTCCCTCTTGTGTGCTCAGTTCATGTTAACTGGAATGTAAATGTGAATGTGGTTGGATTTATGATTATGCACAGCTTCAGACATCTGGGTTACTTTTTGCCTTCATACATTTGTAAACAATATGTAACATATTTGTACATAAGTACAAAGGAGATTTATCTGTTTCTACGTTTTTATGATCGAATGGGCTCTTTGCACCTCAGCTTCCGCGTTCGGGGTAAAGCGGCTCGATTGTTTCCGATCCAATACAAATATCATTTACATTAGGTGCTTGCAGTGCTTGGCCAAGGTTTGTACATCGATCCGAAGCCCCAACAAGTCAGCTGGAGAAAGGTTTTAAGATGTTCGCCTCGTTATACTTAAACTTTGTGGCTAACATTAACGTTAGCTTATGCTAGTAGGCAATATTCTCGGACATTGTTCTTGTAAAATGTGCTATTTAAGTATCTAAACATTCTAACGGACAATGTATTTACCTTATTTTCAAGTATATTATGTGTGTTTATTGTCGTTAGTGTCACAGACTAACGGGGAGGTTACGGTTCGGGCTTTTTACTAACGAAGCTCAACAAGCCTCATAGCTTGACAGTAGCGCAGCTCTGGTGTCAGAGATCTGGTTCAGCTGTTCAGGTTCAAAGTTGCTGCTTTTAGAAAAATATGACCGTGTTGCTTCATGTCTCCGTGTTATTTCGTTTTATTACCTTTGCATGTTTCTTGTTCAGAGCTCAGATAGGACGGTGTTTACAGCAGGATGTACAGGCGGATCAGTTGCTTGGCTGTCTGGCTCTGGTCTGCTCTCTCGTTCCCATAAACTCTTTCAGGCTGAATATAGAAGTGATTCCATGGAAATAACTCAGGGAGGCTTCTTCATTTACCATCCCTATCCCCGGTAGTTTTAGGCTGATCCGGAGTGAAGGCTGCAAACTTTGCTGTGCGGCGTTAGCTGGTAGTGACAGATATTTACAAGCCATCTTCTTAATTCAGGATGGCTTGGAAATTAACGAAAACTTAAAAGCCCATTATATTAGGAAGACAACAATGTTAATAGTATTGTTTTTTTTGCATCTGAAATACGACTTAGTCTTTTCTACCAGTCATGGTAACTCAAAGCGGAAAAAAGTGAGCCGCATTAGCTTCTGGAGATGTGACGTCAACGCCTTAGGTGCAAAGAGTCCATTCCAATGCCACAGATGGCTTCTTACGTCATCTAGTGTTCGCCGGTGGTATTGTGTCTGTGGGAGGAGACTAAAACCTCCGTGTCGGATTCACTAAAAAACAATGTGTCATGGCATGGGTTAGGAGTGTCGGATTCACTAAAAAACAATGTGTCATGGCATGGGTTAGGAGTTTCGACTCTTAGCTGGGTGCTGGTGTGGAGCAGACGCCGCTGGAGACCAACTGACGCCTCAAACCTACAAAGAGGCACGAATAAAGCAGAAGACCAGAGCGCGAGGGCCTGCAGCCGGAGGGGTGAGCTTCCAGCACACACGCGCGTGGACAGCTTGTTTTTAAATGTAGCTGCCCTTTACTGTGAGCTTGTGCTGGGAAAACCCTTGAGGAAGCCACGCTTCATTAATCTTTTGTAAAGTGGAAGCATGGAGGACTTCTGCCAGGGTGGAACATGCTGCGTTCATTACCACGGTGGTTTCAGGTTCCAACTGGTGGTTCTGAGCCAGGTCTGAACTTCAGTAACTTCATGATTACCCAGCAGCTCATTCTCTCCTTTAGTCCGTCCTAGCTGCAGAGTTCATAGTGAATTTGCAAATAGGAACACCTTCGATAATGATGTTAGTTGAAAACTTCGTGAGAAAAAAAATTAATTTGAAATCCTAATGCTGGCTTTAAAATGAGGAAAAACACTTTTTTCAGTTTTCCAGAAAAAAACGTCAATTCCTTGTTGGGTTTTTTAAATTATTATTTTCATTAATAGCTTAAGCACAAAATCATAACAGCGGTGTAGTGTGTCGTTGGAAAGTCAATGGTTTGGGCTTACTTTACCTGGGTTTCTCTGCATACTAAACCACTGTGTACTAGTTACGCGTATGTTCTGTCCAACAAGCAGTGACGCCACTGATTCAAGATTATGCCATAATAATGTAAGAAAATAACAAAGCAGCAAATGCTACTTTCTAGTCTAACTGTAAAAGAACATAGTTCTACTATCTTTGAATCTAGTACAATTATAATTCAACTAGATAAAACTATCCGTGTGGATGGTTTTACCAAGGGTGGAAATTAGCACCCGCCACTGGCCAAATGCGGGTAAAAGTATGAAGTGGCGTGTAAATTGGAGCAACAGAATAATAAGTAAAAAAAAGTGCATTCAGTCTGAACTTCTGTCCAGGGGAGGACTGACCGTCTGGACTACAGACTGATGCATTTACTGTCCGTATCTGGCGGCCCTACGCTGTCTTAATTTAACAACAACAACAACAAACAAAGTATATTAAATATAATTTTTATCGACCGCGACAGCCCATTGGCTTATCCAATGAAGTCCCTCAGTCCTCCTTGGCTCGCCCCTCCCCTCTGACGTTATAAATAGAACCATTTCAGCTAACGGTTAGCTGCTAACCGGAGTCCGAGAAAAGTGAGAGGATACGAGACGGGGCGGGTCAGAAAAACTACGACAAAAGCTAAAAAGCGCTTAAGTCCATTCAGAAAAATGTGTCATGTTTACCACACTAATTTTGACCGTTGGAGCAGATTCAGTAGCGGAGAAGGAGGGAGAATTAGCGATTCAGGGTCTTTATTATCGTCGGAGGATGATGATGAGAGAGACCAGGGACAGACTGAGGAAGAGTTCAGGTTAGCTGCTGCTGCCCGGTAAAAAGGAGTGAAAATGTTAATAAAGAAAAAGTTTCATGCGGACCAGAGGACAGGTGTGTGTGTGTGTGTGTGTGAGAGAGAGAGACGGGGGGAAATCAACACTAAGCTCCAGGTTGTCAGAAAAACAGGAATAATGACGGCCCGTTGATTTAATAATGAACACGTTCTGAGATATTTTAGTAATAATAATTGTGAATTTCAATAGAAAGCTTAAGTAAGGGAAAACAGATAAAACAGAAAACAGTTACTGATACCATTTAAAATATTTTATAAATGACTAGACACATCTTTACTATCGGGGGAGTTGTAGCCAAAATGTGGAAATGTTCACAACATATGATTGTAAGAATGTTTGGGTTGTGTAGTTAAAGTTTGCTGCAGTAATTACTTCAAATGAACTTATTGCACTACAAGCCTGTTAAGGTGTCCATGCTTTATGTTAAATTAT
Organism: Poecilia mexicana; assembly: GCF_051168715.1. Classification (NCBI taxonomy): domain Eukaryota; kingdom Metazoa; phylum Chordata; class Actinopteri; order Cyprinodontiformes; family Poeciliidae; genus Poecilia; species Poecilia mexicana. The sequence goes on from NW_028263375.1 coordinate 34,731,795, forward strand.
TACGCATGTGTATAGTAAACTTATTGTCAGTAAATCGGTTTTCATAGAGTTGTTAAGAATAAATCACACATTTTATATAATTTGCTTGTATTGGTGGGGTTTGTAATCGAAAGAAAAAAACAGTAGCTAGTGAAATGCTTGAGTGACCGGTAAAAAATTTTCTCCACCAGCCACTGTGGCTGGTGGAGAAAATTTTTAATTTCCACCCCTGGTTTTAGCCAAGGGTTTTGACAGCGTAGAACAAGTTTTGGTTCACACTGGGGGAAATGGAAGGCGTGGTTAATCATTTAACTTTGAAAAATAAAACCTTCTTTAGAAATGTGGACTGTGGACTCTGATATTATCTTTGAGGATGTTTGTGCTGCTGCAACATGTTTAGCATTGAAGTACTATTTTAGACTTGAATAGCTTCACTGTGAGGCTAACTCCTTTTAGCACAACTTGATCACAAAAATAATCTTTTCCAGTGTCCCATCAGATCAATTTTTGAAGGAAAAACTAAACTCCAGTGGGTCAAGAGAAGCTGCCCGTAAGGACAGTTTCACTTGTGTGGTAGATTTATGGGCATACCAGAAACATGTGAACACAAAGGCTCCAGCTTGGGATTTTGCATTTAAGAAGAAAAAAGAGTGGTTAAAATGAATCACAATTAGTGCTTTAAAGTTATGGCTCTAGACCAAATCAAAAATGAATCCAGTGTATATGTAGTGTTAAATGTTTTATTTTCAATCCTTTTTTCATCAGTTCAAGATGGATGAGAAACATAGTTGTGTGACGCTGTCAGTCCAGCCCTCCAGAGGACTTGTGGATGAGAAATTTGTTATACTGGTCCAGAACAGCTTCCCCAGTTCCCTGTTGACCATCTACGCCCACCATCAGTGTGAAGACGGCAACAGCTGGCACGCATTCGCCCACTACACTTCTGATGCCACTGGTGCTGTGAACGGTGTGGCATCTTACTCCAGACGTCAGACACACAGCCATGTAACAAGAAATGCAGACAGTGTTTCACTTTTATTTTTTTGCCTTCCTCTTCACAGTTTCAGAAGATTGCAGTATAGGTGGGACTTATTCAGGTGTTGAAGCTATGGGTCTATTATGGAGCCTCAAGCCAGTTCCAGGCAGCAAACCAGGACTCAGGTTGCTTGATCATGCAATTGCTGCCTGTCTACACAGATATCACTACCAATATCTTAGCTGACTCTCCCCTTACCAACAGGATGAGGAAGAAGAATGTCCAGGCCCCCATGGTGGTCACCATATCTGTCTACAGCAGTCACCTGACAGAGGGCTTTGGGGATCAGGTCCCGCTGGCCGGTGTAGAAGTGGAGCGGTGGTACATGGCTCCTGGTGTCCGGAGGATCCCAGTTACAGAGGATGGACTCACTGCAATCCTCTTCCTGCCTTCAGGTAGGACTAGAACCAGTCTAGATGGACTAGAAGCAGGATAGTTGGTAACAAAAGTATTCACACCTCTTAAAATTTTTCCTCTTATTAATGCAGCCGCAAACCTTGATGTATTGAAATTAAAGTAAAAATTGAAACTTAGCTCGTAATGAAGTGGTGGATGAAAAAGGAAAAATAGACTTTGAAATGTTTGTCTGTGCCCCGTTTATTCAATAATGCTAAATAAATTTCAGTGCTGTCAGGTGGCTGCAGAAGTCATTTAATCACTAAGCAGAGTTCACCTGTGTGTCATCTAACCAAGAGCCAAGAGCAGATGTTCTGTTCTTGGCTCTTGAACAGCCAAGAACAGAACGGAAATTTTTATATTTCAATGGAAATATGCAATTTCCATTGAAATATAAAAATTCAACATTTCCGTCAACAAAGATTTGCGTCATAGCCTGTGACACCCCAGATTGCACACAATGGTAAATCAACGTTGAATTATAGTCAGAATGGTTGATTTTTGGTTGAGGTCGACAACTGACGGTGGATCAACCATCAAACAACCATCCACCTCTAGCCAAGTAACCGATGCTGAAACTGTGTCATTGAATCAATGTCAGCTGTTTTACTGCACACCTTCCCCTCCTCATCAGAGCTCTAGGTGAGAGCATTTTATCACTGAGCAGGGGTTATCACGTTTTAAATTAAGCACTGTGGAGGATAGTGGCTGGTGATTCCTTTCAGTACATTTTCTTAATTGTTCATAAAATCCTTACTGACTGTTTGTACATATTGTGTTGACACAAAAACATCTACAACTTACTACAAGGAGTGGAGCAGTCCACCCCTACCATTTATATGAGTGGGATGCTCCAACCACACAGCCACTTTGCTGTTGGCTTGTTTGCAAAATATGTTAATTCAATATTGAATTATGATCACAAAGGTTGAATTTATGGTTAAGGCTGATGACTGATGGTGGATAAACCTTCAAACAATCATCCAATTCTAGCCAATTAACTAATGTTGAAAATATGTAATTGAATCAATGTTGTTTTGTGGTCGAATTTTAATAGTTGAAACCCCAACGTCGAATTCAGTGTTTTTCCAACACTGGTCCTCAGGGCACACTGCCTTGCAAGTTTTAGGCATTTCCATAATTAGGGACACATGATTTTAATTGATGGCTGATTAACAGGGTTTTGCTGAACTGAAAACATGCCGGTCAGTTTGACTTAAGAACCAGGGTTGGGAAAAACTGCTTATCAATTTTGAATCCAAGTATGTTGTTTGTTGCACCCCTTCTCTCCTCCTCATCTCCAACTATTCCCCTCAAACTTCCCCACACCCACCAGCTCTTCCCAATCTTCCCCTCTTTACCCTCCCTCACCCCAGCCCTCCCCCTCCTTGAGCTCAGAACATTTTATTACTAGGTGGGGGTTAATCATGTTTCAAATTAAGCACTACATGTTGAGAACAGTGGGCTGTGATTCCTTTCTGTACATTTTCTTACTTGTCTATAGAGCTTTGGAACCTACGTCACTGTGTGTGACGTTTACGTCGCTCGTCGTCATCTTTGTTGGCCACAGACCAAAACAAACTAGTCAGAACACCGGTCTTTGTGTTACCGACCACAGTGAAATTGTTTTCAAGTTGGATGTTGGATATTTGCTCTCCGTGGAGTAAGGGGCTTTCAGCTCAAGGTTGATCCGATTTATGAATGCTAATTTCGGCCAGCTGTTCTCTACCGCTTCCTCTTCAAGCACTCGGAGGTTCACATAAGGACTGTCAATTTCCGAACCAAACACTCCTGTAAATAAATGTTAATAAATGCCTTGTCTTGTGACCAATTGATACAAAAAGGTGGTAATTCATGCTATTACACGAGGCACATTATCCTCTATTAAAATTTTAAGTCATATTCAATATTTTAAATAATTTTAATATTAAATGTTTTCTTCAATAGCTTCCAAATCGTGTGCCATTAACTCAGGATCTGTATGAAATTGTTCTGCTAGACTAGCGTTTCTCAATGGGGGCAGTACCGCCCCCTGGGGGACGTTCAGGGGACGGCAGCTGGCGGAATTTTTTAAAAAAGGGAGGGGGGGCCTACGATTCCTTTGGGGGGCGTTTGGTCGAAGGTAAACTTTACACCTTACAATCACAACAGTACCAGTTTAGACTTTGAGCAACTTGGTAAAACTGCATTGTGTAACATTAAATCCTGCTTGGCTGCAACTGTATCGATGGCAGCTCTTCTTCTCTTCAGTGTTTCTGTTAGCTTCTTGGCTCAGCTCCGCTCCTGCTACTAGTAGCTTCACCGCATCAGTTCAGCGTTTCACCGGCTGATGACGTTGCTGTGATTCACTTTGTCTGGTGTCTCATTTTCAAATATTTTATGTTTTATTGAGGTTTTTTTTTTGGCAGTGCTGTGATCATGTCAAAGCAGCAACTTATATTAAAAAGTGTTATTTCTATCTGGATGCTGCCCGCTTCCATGGAAGGACAACGGAATATCGCTCTTATAAACGACTAAAATCACGATACCCTCACTGTGTATCCCTCTGAAAAACGAACCCATTTAAATAATAATTTTAAAAAAATCGTTCCATGGGTGATATAGAGAGCGTTCATTTTATACAGTTAACATCGGTGCTGTAAGTGGTCCAGTATGAGACGGCAGCACCACAACACTTTTGAATTTCAATCATCAGAATAGCAGGATTTTTTCCGTTGTTTTAAAAAGCTTATGCCAGTCTGCTTTTCTCCATCGATACGCTTCCCAAACGCTCCGCACCGTGAGGGATTTAAAAAAAAAAAAAAAAAAAAGCGACACGCACGTTGCACAAAACTCAGAACCAGGAGAATCGAGACGTAGAACTGAGTAACGAACTATATGTGAATCATAAAAACAGAGAATCCGACGCTGAACACTGAAAAATCAATATCAGCGGCGAATCAACACATGATGATGATGGACGCGCAGGTGAATAACATGATGAGTGAAGATTACTGGTGGTGAGCGTCAATAACCGATAAAATAAAACTAAGAACAGGAAAGAAACTAAAGAGGACATAACAATAAACCAAGAGAGGATAATATTAATCAAAGGAAACTAAATGGAAATGAATGAAGAACAAAATGCAGGAATAAAATAAGAAACTAAATTAAATATAGAAGAATGAACGTGTATGGCAAGACCTTTTGAGCAATAATTAATAGGGACGACTGTATGGCAAGAATAAACACACTGTTTTCAGATAAAACGTAAAATAATATTGTTGAAATGCCCGTTATGATTGACATAATTGGAGTTTTATTCATGTTTTAATGGTGCAGAGTACAGTCTTTTTGCAAATGGATCAAAGTTTAAACTGGCATTGTTGTACATCTTTTATCTGATCATTTTGTGTAATATTTAACATCAGAAAATGGCACAGAACAAGAATATTTTTTTCCACTCTGATTGGCTGCTAATAGGCCTACCAAGTTTAAGTTGACGCCTGGAAAAGTGATTTTTATTCCCATGGCTTTTTTGTTCTCTGAGAAATAATTTTTGATGATAAATACAGAAATATTAATAATAAAATAATATTCAGTACAAAGTAGCCTACAAATTCCTTGATGGGGGCAGTGAGGGGACCTGCCCCCATCAAGGGGATGGGGGGGGCGCTGGCTCAAAAAAGGTTGAAAAGCACTGTACTATACGAGGCACATTCATCTTTATTACATTTTAACACTTTTTTTAAAACTATTTCTGTAGTCAAAATTTAGTATTTTTCTTCAATAGCTTCTAGGTCATGTGACCTATTAACTCAAAATCTGTGTGAAATTATTCTACTAAACTATATAGATTAGGCATATTTTTATTCCATTTTTACCCCTTTTTATTTTTTAACCAAAATTATATTTAAAAAATATTTTTAAAATTGTTCATAAAATGTATTACCTCAGGCGATCATCACATTTGTTACCCAGAATGTTCAATCTAGGACAGGATCTATTTCATTACATGTTCATTTGCCTGAAATATGTTAAATACAACAAATATTTATTAAAGTGTGATTAATTTCATAAAATTTACTTGTCAGCTTTATTGTTTAATTACACATAAATGTTTAAAGATGGGCTCTTTCATCTGGTTTGTGTCATGGTGAGGCGGTGGACAGAAACGCTGCAGGCAGTGGACGTCCTTTATGTGGACGTTATTTTAATGAACAAAATAAAGCAAAACAAACCCAAAAACCCATTGTCCTGACAGTTTGCTTGTTACATCTCATGTCCACTGACAAAACTCGGACTACGCTACACTCTAAAAAGTGTATTTGGGCTGTAGTTAATGTTATGGCCTTATTTACATTAACCTGACTTAATTGTTTGGCTTTAGTTATGACAACTTACTTTCATGAGTTCAGTTAACTTAAAAGTCACACATTTTATCTGAAACAAACGTTTAACTTTGAGTTTAAGTGAAACAATTAAGTTGAATGCAGTTTTATGTCTGACGTCATTACGTCATTGCGTAAGCTTTGCCTGAGACGGATCCACTTCTTGTACCGACTGCATGTGCAGCCGCCATTTCTTCTGACCATCGACTGTCCACCGGATTGTGAAAAAAACAGTAAGTATGCTACCCACCATGACAAAAAATTATTTAAACGGTGTAAAAATATTAATGACTTTTTCTACCTTTAATTTGAAACTGAACTGTGTTTAACGTTGAAGTATCATCAGTTATTTGCTTTGAACACATTTGCTAGTTGTAATCAGCCTCGCTGTTTGGTGGGCTTCAAATCTCAATTTGTTTCCCGCTGCAAAAATAAAGAAGCCAAGACGAGCTGAAGCCAACCTTCCCATTGGGAGAAGCACAAGAAAGTATGGAAAAACAGAGAATTGAACTCTTGACAGCAATCAAAAGGAGGAACAATGACAAGGTCATTGCGGACAAAATGGCTCATGCCTTTGCCTACAGGTGTCAGGAGGTGGTGAATGAAGAACCTGGCATAGAGGATTTCAAGGACAGGTGGCCTGTTCTGTTCCAACAGAAAGAGGTAGTAATGCAGATTGAGGACTTTTACTTGGATTTGGGAATGATTGCTCAGTATTTACTTTAAGTCATTTTGTAACATACTAAAGTTTTATTTTGTTTCTCAGATTAATGCAGAATTCCTGAGACTTGTGGCTCTTCCCCTTGAGCAGACTTTCTTTGCCCAGTTGGACAGGCTCTCAAGTCAGCTGATTAAAGTCATCCAAGCCAAAGAAGGAGCAACACGTGAAAAAATGGCTGGGATCATGAGAACTTATGATGAGGTATGGATATCATCGATGAGAACACTGAGGGATTTACTATTTTTCATTTAAAACAAAGAAGTTAAAGTTTCTAGTTACTTTCAGACTCTTTGTTTTAATTAATACTTGATACACTTTGCAAAGCTGATATCACTCAAAGAAAAGCAAGTTTTCCTGTCGTATTTTTGGTGGATTTAGTTAAAGTCAGTCTGTATTGTGGTTCATTCATGAATTCAATAAAATACACCTTTCTATTCAACTTGCCAGAAACTAGTGCTATTTAGTAGAGGTGTGCTGATTGAACGGCCACCGATCATAATCGGCCGATTTCCGTGAAAAAGTGTATGATCAGTGATGGCCGATCACACAAACCGATCATCACCTGCATCTCATTTCCAGCCTGCCTGTGCAGCTGGTCTCCTCTTTCCTTCACTCTGCGCAAACACGCAGCAACAAATCCTAAGCGATGTGTAACTATAACGCACTGAGTGAATGGGGAAGTTTCCGTGTTGCAGCAGAAAATTGAAGCAGGTCAAAATGTATCAACACGACGAATCTAATACGACATAAAAACAAAGCCATACTTGACGGAGTTTGGCTACATCGAGGCTCACTGCAGTAAAAAAGACATACGGAGGATCAGATAGCAGGTAAAGCAGCGCACAGCTACAAACACTCACCCGGATTAGCATGACGGTCAGAAAGCTAAACAAATAACCTGGAAAATTATTTAAATCTTCGAGCTGCGATGTCAGACGCTGGTTCTGCTCTCCTGTTGAACCGCTGCTACGCTACAGGTAGTAATATCTGACAGATGGAGCTTCGCTTCTGCTCCACCTGGTAGTGACTCTCACACCGAACCTCTGCTTAAAGCTGCAGCATCTAACTTAAAAAAATAAATTTGACATACGTATTAAAACTTTCGCTGTCCTAACATGAGACAGATAATCTCTGAAAAAATAATCGTTCTCCTCCCTGTTCTGCATAATTACTCCGCTCAGTCAGAAACAGCCAATCAGAGCTAGCAGTAACCAGCTAGCCGCCATGCTATCAGGAAGTTTTCATTCAGTAACTCTGGATTGTTTATTGTAATGGATCCTGTTTTTGCCTTTGAATGGTAAGTTTTATACTTGAATTTTTTGGCAATGTTGAGAGGTTTTATTTTGGCTCTTTGTGTTATTTAGCCTCTTCAGAGCCTTCATATGTTATCAGTCTGTTAAAGGTAGTATTATCAATAGCAGTACAATTTGCACAATGCCTGTTTAGTTTTTTTCTTGGAAAAAGTTATTAAAAACAAGTTTTTTGTCTAAATTAAGGTGAATTCGTGGTTCCTTTTTCCACATAATGTAACCGGTAGTGTTTATGATTAAACAAATAATTATGTGATCGGTATCGGTGTATCGGCCCTCATGAGTGATCAGAATCGGAATCGGCAGGACAAAACCTGATCGGCACATCTCTACTATTTAGTAAATTTTTGTAGCTTATTTTTAAATTAGATTTTTTTAAATGTTAGACTTGTATCAATTTTATGCTGTAAGATATCTCTTTAACGACAAATGATATTCATTAGTCCCAGTAGGTTGTGCTAAGAAAAAGCCTTAACCTCAACAACATAGTCTAGTTTCACAAACCCTAACTTGAAGCATTAATGCGGCAGAGGTGGAATTTGTGTAATTATGGTATTTGTTAGTCCTTTGCTCTTGTGAACAGCCCGAATATATTACTATTACATCAGGAATCTTTTCAGAGATATGTAATATTGATAACACAATATCAATATTGTGTTATTGAGTTCGTCCTTTTCTCCAGGTGGAGGACATTGGGATTCGAAGGGAATGTGCTCTGAAAGGGCTCGTCACCTTTCTTGAAGAGGATGCAGAAGACCTTATTAAAGAATACTGTGTAAGTTTTTTTTAAAAGGTTTGAAGCCGCATCTTATCCCATTCAGGGATTAATAAGAATGTTTTAGTCATGCTATTTTCATACCAGCTCCAAAATATCTGATAAGCAACAGAAATATGCATTTTGTGTTGATTTCCAACCTAAGATGACCATTGGCTGGATTACTATTCTGCTTTGATGTATAATCTATGAATTTGTTTTTTTAAGCTAAAGCCTGCAATATGACAAAACGCATATAAAGTTACATCCATGCATTATCTTTTCAAAAACATTAAAAATCAGCCTTTGAGTTATTCAATCACGTTTTAACTTAAGCACTATGTGTTGACAACACTGAGTTGTGATTCCGTTCTGTACCCAGATTCACTAGCGGAACAAGTCAGCGTTGGGCCAAGGGGCGGGGCTAATTACCGGACCCCTAACGAATCACCAGGCCCCTGACGTTTATCGCCTGCGCTACCAGAAACTGTTGAGCGAGGGGCGGGGAGGTTGGTCTGCGTTTTTTGGTTGATCTTTACCCAGGAAACACATCAGCTAAACCGTGAGTGAAACGGTCACTGGGACTGACTAGTATATATTCCATTGAGGGAAAGTAACTTTAACATTAAATAGACCTTTCTCAACAGGCGGTAGACTTTCTCAGTCTATAATCAGACATTTAAGCCCCCCACCCCCCCCATAGCTCTGCACCTGCCCAGATTGCACATGATGGCAATTCAACATTGAATTAACATCTTTTGCCAACAAGCCAACAGCGAAGTGGCTGTGTGTTTGGGACATCCCACTCATGTAAATGGTGGGGGTGGACCGCTCCACTCCTTGTAGTAAGTTGTAGATGTTTTTGTGTCAATATATCACACTCAAATGGTCAGTAGGACTTTGTTAAGAAAAAGAAAGAAAATGTACAGAAATGAATCTTCACCCACTATCCTTTACAGAGGTTAATTTAGAATGTAATACCCCCCACTCACTAATAAAATGCTCTGACCCAGAGCTCTGATGAGGAGGAGAGGAGGGGAAGGGGTGTGGCAAAAGAGCTGACATTGATTCAACATTGATTCAACATTGATCAGTCGTTGATCAGACATCAGCATTTCATTCATTAGATTTCAACCACAAAACAACATTGACTCAATGACACAGTTTCAGCATCGGTTACTTGGCTGGAGGTGGATGGTTGTTTGATGGTTGATCAACCGTCAGTTGTTGACCTCAACCAAAAATCAACCATTCTGACTATAATTCAACATTTATTTACCATTGTGTGCAATCTGGGCAGTTTGTTGCAGCCCTCATCACCTCCTCATCTCCCCCTACTCCCTCCCAAACCTCCCCCACCCAGTCGCTCCTCCCAACCAAAATAAGGGCATTGTTTTGTGCCCATAGTAATCCTGGTTATTTTGGGGCAAAACGGATATTTTTAATAATTGAGGTCATGTCTCCTTTTGTATTATTTTCATCCTACCCACCACTCCAGGCCTAAGTATGAAATCCTGTGAGATTTTGTGGGATTTGAGTTTTTAAAATAGGGCGGGGCCTATTGTTTGGTCTGGGAGAACATGTGGTGGACAAGGAAGTGTAAGGCTGGCTGCTCCAGGTGGGCTTTAAATTGTTGTGATAGTAATCACTTGTTTTTAACTTTTTATTATGATATGCTTAGGGTCGTGCTTAAATGAGCCTCTGTACCAGAACAGCTGAGTTGGATGATTACATGACCGTCTGCAGCCATCAAGAAGTGCAGAAGGTTGTTAATCATCCACAGATTCAATCCAGGTGAGGCAGAAGGGAAACACTTAACATGTAAGGCAGGTGAAACACTGAACTAAACCTGCTAATGACTGATTCAGTCTGTTGATCCTTGGATTGGTAACTGGTTAAATTGAACTGGACTATTGTTACTTGTGTGGGATCTTTATTAGTATATAGACACTTTTTAAGGAATTTAATCAACTTATTTGGAAATATTTGTAGTTGATGGAAGATTGAACCAGCTATTTGATGGAAGTTTATTCTGTATAAATTATAATTTTTCCAACTACACTATAAATCACCTTTTGTTCGATTTATTTGTCTCTGGTGTGTTAAATAAACCTGATCCTCCCTGAGTTTTATTGTTAGGTTTTCTGATAAACAGCCCTTTATTTTAAATATTGATTTAATATCAATATCATAAATCCTACACTATACTGCAGCTTGATGGGTAAATGTAGTTGTATATGTAAACATTAAGATAAATATTAATGAGAGATTAAGATATTAATTTAACAGTGAGTGTACATGGGGAACTATATGGTTTGTATTTGTTCTCAGACCTGTAACCAGTACACTGTTTAATCTTTCATTGTGTTTCAGAACTTTTCAAATGTTTATCATCTTTCTAACCGGCACCTTCCTCACTTTTATTTTTTTCAGCTGTTGCTCTGCAGTTTGACCGAAAGCTGACTCTTGAGGACTGCAGCAAAATTGTCAAGAAGCGGCTTCATTATGCACCAGAATGAGAGGAAGACATCACAAGGAATCAAAGTGACGCCAACCAGAGTCAAACTGGGGTTACCACAACTTGTACTGTTTCCCTACTTCATACAGTACAAAGCTTAACTTCATGGACTCTGTTCTTCTGTGGACAACAGACTGTTGTTTTGACAGTCAAAAAGGAATCAAATATGTTTAAAGATCTGTCCCTCTTTTCTTAAATAAAATGTTAAATCAAACCCATGTTGTCATTTTTAAACTTTTGTACACAGTTTACCCATCATCTGCCAATAATATAGTGTTTAACACCAGTGAAGAAACTTTTAGTGGCATGTTATGATGTAGACCTATCAGACCTAAAATGTACATAAATCCTTAGCTTTCATTCAATATAAAAACAACCCAAATCTGCATGTACATCCACAGTCAAATGAGTGTTGATTCCTAACTGATTCAATGTAGAATCAACACAAATCCGGATGCAGATCCACGTTCAGATGATGGTTGACTCAACATTGATATAATGTAGAATCAACATTGATTCCTAACTGATTCAATGTACTATCAACACAAATATGCATACAAGTTGACATACAGATGATGGTTGAATCAACATTGATATAATGTCAGTTATGGTTGAAACCCTAACGTTGATTCAACATACAAGTCACCGACCACTTTCGATGTTGTTTCAATGTCAGCGTTCAACGTTGATTCAATGTTTCTGGCTGACATTGATTCAATGTTGTTTCAATCATTCTGTGCTATCTGGGTATTCTGTTCTGATGTCAATTAACTTAAGTATCATACATGGTTTAAATTCGGCAGCCATTACCCCACATCCTTGTTTGAAAGGATGTGGATGTCATTGCTCATTTCAGTTTGTTCTTGAGGTTAAAATAGTCACACATGTTACATTTTATGTAAAAACAGGTTATGGATTGAGAATGTTGATTTCCTTCATTTTAGGAGGACTTGTGGTAAATCTGAAAAACCTTATTTTTTTTCAGAGGAATACTTCTGGATTCTACAAGCTCACACAGGGATGTCCAAGGTTTGTCCTGGAGAGCCATCAGTGTGCAATTTTCAGATGGACTATTTCAATACCACCTTGCTGAATTCACACACCAGCAAACACTCAGCTGAGCAGAGGCATAGTAATGAGCAATTCATTTTATTCCAGTGTGTTGGAGATTGGATTCATCTGAAAGTTTCAGGATGGTAGCTCTCCAGAACTGAACTTGGGTGCCCCAAGTTGGGTTTACTCCAAAGCAAACCTAATTAAGCAGAAAAGCAAAATCTCTTATGAAGTTTCAAAAGATCTGTGTAGTATGTTCAGTGCATAATATGTTGTGAAAAATCTGTAAGTTTGTGATTTCACAATAAAATGTAAAATGTTCTATTTGTGCAATGTAGATTTGTTATTATAACCAAGTTGAATTTTTGAGTAGTGTAAAATGAATTTTACTCCTATTTTAAAAGCTAAAACAACATGCTAAAAATGATTTATATTTAAGCAGTATTATAAGTACAAAATAAGTATAAAGGACTTTGGGGTAGTTTTGTTTTTTTAAGTTAGAACAACTTAAATTTTTGAGTTTACTTTCTATAAATTTAAGTAAGGGGGATTAAATTTTTTTATATGAAGTAAAGTAAATAAATTGAGTTAGATTGACCTAATTTTGTCAAGTTAAACTACAAAATTACATTGATCCAACTTAATTGAATTACTTGTTACCAATTGAAGCAATTCAATTAAGTTGGATCAACTATTTTCTTTTTAGAGTGAGCATAAACAATATTAGCCCGACCTAAACAAGATTGACCCACTTGAATGAACTCGACATAAGCTGAACATGAGTACACCCGGACAAAATCATAGCAAAAAATTGACATAACAAAGCAAATTTAGACACTCACCAGAATGAAAATGTCTGGAGGGAACTTGTAGGTATCTGAGGATGTTGGAGAAGGTAATATCAGGACGTCTCAACCGCTGACACCCAGGACATTCGTTTTCTTTTTGTTAGCTCCAATAGCTTAGCCTCCTCGCGTTGTTTCCAAGCAGGAAAATAGTGAAACGAAAGTCCGTTTTCCATCTTTTTACCGTTTCAGTCGTGTGATTGGACATTACATTCAATAATGCAGCAAGTTCATACCATAGCTAAATTATTTTAAGTAACTTGGATTTAAAAAATCTACGAGAATGTTGTTTCTGCCGGTTATGTTTATGACCCCCAAAAATGACACTGATATTCCTCCGTCTACAGCAGTGACGTCACGTTCCAAAGCTCTATAAATATTATTACTGACTGTGCATAATGTGTTGACACAAAATCATCAAAATCAAGTCACTACAAGGAGTGGATCGGTCCGCCTCCCCCCGTTTACTCTAGTGGTTTGTCCCAACCAAACAGCCACGGTCGAAACGGCATGAAAGAGCTAAGTTCGTTGGAGCGACGCGGAAAAAACAATAATAGAAACATCGCATTTGGAAAAGGCGGATTTGGCATCAAGTGGTATGTGAATGGTTCGGATGGAAATGGAGCTAGGAAATGAGGAAGATGGGGATTTTGAAGGGTGAATGCCAGTGGGAAGAGGGAGAGGATGTGGAAGAAATAAAATAGATGAAGGAAAGGGAATTGGTGATAGCCAAGACAGTAAACGGGAACTGGAAGGAAGTAGCTCAGAAGAAGAAAGGATAGTTAGAAGGAAAGTTGTGAGGGAGGAATTTAAAGTAATATTAAAACTTAGGAACGAGGAAGAACAGGATAAAATCATTGTGGTGTCAAGAGAAATTAAAAAGAAAATTGGAGATGTTAAAATGGTAAATGGTAAAGATTTTGAGAGACGGAAACCTATTGGTAGTATGTAAAGATTCAGAACAAAAGATTAAGGCTTTAAATGTGGATAATATTTGCAAAAGAACTGTGCTGGAGAAAAAAATCATGGGAGAAAATAAAAATTAGAGGAGTGATTTATGGGATCCCTCTATGAAGATCTTGATAAAATTAAGAGAAGTGTTGAAGGTGCAAAAGTGAATAACTTGAAAAGATTGTCAAAAACAGTGGATGGAGAAAGAGTAGGAAGTTTGTCAATCCTTATTGAGTTTGAAGAAATAGAGTTGCCAAAAAATATCAAAATAGGGTATCTCAGTTTTCAAGTCAGACCTTATATACCTCCACCACTTCGGTTGTAGTGTTTTCAGCTGTTGGTGACACCGAGTTAAACCACAAATGAGGACCCTGGAGTTTAGTTGCAGCTTGTTTAATTGTCTTCATGAACATGTGGTGAAAACTGAAATGACAAAAAATACACTCTATCTCAACATGTAGGGACATATATACCCAAATTAAGTGGTTCAAGTTCGCTAAAATAACATTACAGGAAAATCAACAATAATATCCAACTAAACAGTATAATCTGCCATATGATGTAACTTACGGTGTTCCTGCATGACAATTCAGAGTGGATGGCATCTGATAACATTTCCATGCTGCCTCTTGCTTGTGAACCTGTTTTTGAAGCAAAAAGGGAATACCGGAAGTACGTAACCGGAAGAGAGCAAAAGAAATCGTACAGATTAAAACAACTAAAAACATAAGCTATGCAGAAGCAGTTAAAAATGTGAAGGAACAGGAAGGAAAATTAAGTTATTTTCTTGCTTTATATTTGTATCTCTTCACTTTGTTTCTAGGACTAAAACCGTAACTTTTTTCCTTTTTTTATTCTGTCAATGTGCAAAAAATATGTGAAAATTCAATAAAATGCTTTTGATAAAAAAAAAAGAAGAAATTTAAGAACTGTTTTTGTTGATCTGACTTATTTAAAGGACCTGGACCTTTTCCTGGTCTTCTGGACCTGTGGGGCGGTGGAGGTCAGTTGGTGGAATATCGTGCAGCTTTGCTGGCCTCACATGGAATTGCCTCAATGGCACTTGACTACCTGACATGTAAATACACCATGGAAACAGGAAAGATTGTGGAGCAGGACTACTTTGAGGTAAATGTGAAGGGAATATGTGGATATAAAACCAATGGCAACATGAGCATCACATGGACACTCATCCACGAAGCAGTTTGTGATGTGCTCTACAAACTGTAGTGCTTTGTAGAGTACATTACAAGAAAATAGGAGTTTTTCAGGGTTTCCCCTACTGTTCCACTGTATTATTATATTATATTATTTTAAGCCTGTATTATAAGCCTGGGGGGCCTTAAAATACATGGAGCCGGCCGGGAGCACTCGCCAATCACACTGCTGACACCTCTGCGTGTGGGACACTTAGCTCTCTATCGCAGCTTCATCTGTGAAGTTTACTGCAGCATGCATTGCGCGCCCCACCTTTCACTCAAACAGGACACAGACTCTCCTGTAATGGCATTTATATCAACACCCTTTGATGACTCTGTTTCTCTGGTGAATTCTTAATCAAGGTACGAGTCATGTTTAAAAGCCGCATCGTTTGCTCTGCTTGGCTCAATGTGAAGCACATTTATAGCCTTTAGACACGCTTTCAGAGGTGCGCTTTGAGCTTGCAATGAGGATGATATATCTATGGGAACAAAGAATTATGTGCGGCGTGTGCTTTTACATCTCATGCTGCCCACCGCATGGCTATATAATCATATTGTAGCTGTGGTAACAAAACAATCTAACTATGAATATTGTTCTTTGAACTTTTGCAAAGTAAACTTGCCAGCTCCTTAAAATATTAAGTTTAAATGTTAAATGATTTAAAACCTTTTCATTTATTTATGCTGAAACCATTAAATCAAATTTAGCAGCATTACATTTTTATATCTGTTGTGTTAAAATGTTAGCATTCAGGGGCTTAGTTAATTTATGCCTTGAGCCGGTTGCAAATGTGATCAACATTACATCATGTTTCTAGAGCCACTAACTTGGGGGTCCTCAAGTTCAGTCCTCCAGAGCTGCCATCCTGCAACTTTCAGATGCTTCCCTGCTCCAGCACACCTGAATCAAATGAATGCCTCGTTACAAGGCCTGTTCAGAGCTGATCCTGGTCTGTTGGTACGGAAGCGCATTGCTATCACGCAGGAAAAAAAATTTTTCGAGCTCTATCACGTTATAACGTGATACGTATCTTGTTAAAATGTGATATGTATCTTGTTAAAACATGATAATTTTATGTCCAGGAAGTGGCGGCATTATGCTAGGCTAGTACAGTGGCTAACATGAAATGGTCAGATTTCCTTTCATGTTTGGTCTACAACATGTAGAGATACGGATGCTGCTTTGCACTGTGGTTAAAACCATTAATAGCATGCGTACTCTGAGCAGGATCCTAAACAGAACGGGACTGCACAGAAGGAAACGTCAGTCCGGTCCTCTAGCTGTAGCGGCGTTCCTGACTGTCTGGATCGAAGCTCAAGTTGGCTTCGATTGTAGCTTCTGATTTGGGAAATGGCTAAAGGGAGATTATAACGGAGGCTCAGACGTATTTGCTGAACATTTTCTGTTCAGATTTGTTTTAACAGTACACTTGCTGAACAACGGCAACGGCTGTTCGTAACCAAGCAACCGAAATCAACAGAAGGCTAAGTGGCAAAAGACAAAACTAGATCCTGTTAAGCATTCTTCAAAATAAAAGACTTCCTCTCTCCAAAATAAATCATACATAAAGCTTTGAATTTAATTATTTTTTACGTCACCTTTTGGAATTGTGTACAATCAAGTTAAATTCGGTGAATAATAATAATCATGTAAATTATACGTAACATATGACTTGACATATGACTGTAAATAAGTAACTAATCATGGAAATTATATTTAACATATAAATGTTAAGAAATCATTTGTTCTGCTTTAAAAACGAACATACATCGACACTTCAGATCTGGAGCAGATTATTCTATGCTAATGGCAGAATATTTCAAATCTAGTTTGTGATTTGTGAAGTCTTTATCTGAATTGAAACCTCAGTAATGAGAGATTTAAAAATATTTTTGCATCTGGAATGCATTAGAAATAAACTCCTATCACATTTACAATATTTGTTATTATTTTAACCTTCTGTTTTCTTTCACTTTTTTGTCCTAGAGCACCTGCCTTTTTGTGTGGCTTACAAGGATCCATCAGCTGGGATAATAATGCCCACAACTTTTCAGATTCCGATTTATAGTGATGCAACATAGCATCAGAGATGAATAATCTATTCCAGGTCAGAAGTGTCTAAGTATGTTAGCTTTAAAAGTTTAATAGTTAAAGATGCTACCCATCTCCTTAATTGGTCACATCAATATTATAAAAATTACAATATTGCCAAAATTCTTATATGTTTTCCAATCAGTTTCAATTTCTTAACTCCCCTTCTTCTTTAAGGAGCTAAATATAACTTTTTCCAACTTCACTTAAATGGTAAACGCCCGAGAATGAAACTCTCTCTTATATCTGCCATATGACAGAGAGTGTTAACAATTATCAAACCTATTATGTTATTTCAACCCAGATCAGGGCAGCAATGTTTTACTTTACTGCCAAACAGCCCCCAGCATGGGTTACTATTGTGTCCCACTGGATCTCTATTGAGTACATGAACTCATCAGGCATTAATTAAGCAAACAAAATACCCATTTCTGAAAAATACAATGATGATCTGGCAAAAAACACTTGATTATTTGGGAGAAATGCAACAACTATCCGATGTAATGTTCATCCATGTAGAGCAGGATTTAAACTGCTAAGAATATAACTAAAGTGTCTGATCTTTTTTCAGGGAAGGTATTTATGTAACTTGAAGAAATTAAAAACAAACATGATATTCCTACAAAATATTTCTATAACTATCTTCAAGTTCAGAGTTTTATTTTATCAAAGCAACACAATAATCTTTATCTACCCTCTTTGTCTCCATTAGAAAACATTATTTTAAGTCACCTATATGGTAAAGGAGAGGTGTCTCTTCTTTGCTCCTTGTTTGTCGACAAATATTAAAAATCTTTGACCAATATTTGACAAATATTATTTTATTTTTTATTTTATTTCTTTTATTTTATCAGGTAAACCCCGTTGAGATACACATCTTATCTTATTTTGAAGAGGGACCTGGTTACAAAATAAAATTAATTAATACATATGCAGAAGTGTAAAACAGTAGAAAAGAATTTAAAAACAGTGACACTGTTTAATAGAATCTCGTCTGTTTTTAAGAATCGCTCGAAATAAGTCCAGTGAAACCAGCTTTGACATCTTTATTTCACAGTGGAGCTGATTCCAGGCTGTAGGAGCCATCACACTAAAAGCTTGCTTCCCTTTTTCAGTTCGGAAACGTGGAACATGCAAAAGAAAAATATTGTTAAAACGTAAAGAATGGGAATTAACAGATCTATGTAAAAGAAAGTTTAAGTATGCTGGAGCCAAGCCGAGTAGAGATTTATGAATCAGGATCATTAGGTGATTGTTTCTCAGTACGCTTAAAGGAGGCCATTCAGCTTTTGCTGATTTATGATTTATTTTGGAGAGAGGAAGTCTTTTATTTTGAAGAATGCTTAACAGGATCTAGTTTTGTCTTTTGCCACTATCGAGCCTTCTGTTGATTTCGGTTGCTTGGTTACGAACAGCCGTTGCCGTTGTTCAGCAAGTGTACTGTTAAAAAAAATCTGAACAGAAAATGTTCAGCAAATACATCTGAGCCTCCGTTATAATCTCCCTTTAGCCATTTCCCAAATCAGAAGCTACCAGAGGTGGGGACTCGAGTCACATGACTTGGACTCGAGTCAGACTCGAGTCGTTAAAATCACGACTTGATACTTGATTTGAAAAAATGCTCAAAGACTCGGACTTGACTTGGACTTTCACGGCCATTGACTTGGGACTTGACTCGACTTGAAGCGGTTTACTTTAAAAGACTTGATATTTTTACTCAAGTCATAAACATATTATTTATAAAGTGGCGTCATTAATTAATTTCACTCATTCCTATCAATATGTGCAGACCGTCCCCCTGTTTTTCCTCTCTCCTTAAGTATGTATGTGTGCGTAGCTGCAGCACAACCAATCAAATTAACAGGATTTGGACATTTAAAAAAACGCAGCGACGCTACAGAGCTCAGGGAACTAAAGACGAAATAACCGCTGGAATATGCTTCCACGAGTAACTTCTTTTGGCTACGTAGGTTCTGAACTTTCGAATAAAAAACGAACTGCAACTTGTAAAACATGCAATAAATAATTGGATATCGGGTGGAGATGCCACGACGTCCAACTCTGTCCGGCATTTGAAGCTTCACAAAGATCGGTAGGTGGCACTTTTCTTTTGCTGTAAGATAGTTGACTTTAGCTAACTTTGTGTTAGCATGTGTACTCTGGGTTAAATTGGTGATGATTTACCATAAATCCGGTCCTTCAAATGCCTCCACAAATAATGTGCACTGTTAGCTCAGGAAGCCAAGTTGTATAGCTTTGCTGGAAAAACAAATAAAAAAAATAAAAAATGTACAATCTCACTGACCCTGAATATAACACTAAGTGGGATAGTTAACTGAGTAAGACATAAAATATTGAGCTCATTATTTTGTGTTTAGTGATTCTGACCAGCTTGATTCACACAATATGTTTTTATCAATATTGAGATGTGAAATTGGCTGTAGATTTAACCCACTTGGCCTGACAGATATTTATTTTACCATCACATCCAAATTCAAAACCACTCCACTTTATTTGCAATGATTTAGAGTTTTTCATGTGGTTTATTTGTTAAAACAGACCAAATACAGTGACTGTCCCAAATAAATTTTGTGTTTAGAACATCTGGCCCATATTTACGTACATATTTACTTACACATTTTGGGCAGTTTGGTCTTTTGCAAATGCAGTGCAGAATAGTTAACTGAAATACAGTATCCTCAATTGCAGATTTCTGTTAATTGGTCAGTTGATTTGTTTTGTTTCTTGTGTCACTCAAACATGGACACATAAAAATACATGTTCACTCAGTGACCAGAGTGTTATGGTTCTTTGTACTGTGCTGTGGAAATGTCAGCATTTTCGTCTTTTTTATTGAATATCAAGTTTAACAGAAATGTGCAATAAAGAGGTCCAATTTAAAAATGTTTTTTATACTTCGTGTTCAGCTGCACATGTTCTATCATTTGAGATAAATACAGATTTTAAAAAGAATAAATGGTCTATTATTTGAATTTTATGTATAATCACAAATTATAATAAAAATAAAAACGACTCGAAATGACTTGAAATTCAAGGTTCATGACTTGAGACTTGACTCGACTTGCAACACAGTGACTTGGTCACACCTCTGGAAGCTACAATCGGAAGTCAACTTCAGCTTCGATCCAGTCAGGAACGCCGCTACAGCTAGAGGACCGGACTGACGTTTCCTTCTGTGCAGTCCCGTTCTGTTTAGGATCCTGCTCAGAGTACGCATGCTATTAATGGTTTAACCACAGTGCAAAGCAGCATCCGTATCTCTACATGTTGTAGACCAAACATGAAAGGAAATCTGACCAATTCATGTTAGCCACTGTACTAGCCTAGCATAATACCGCCACTTCCTGGACATAAAATTATCATGTTTTAACAAGATACATATCACGTTTTAACAAGACACGTATCACGTTATATCGTGATAGCGCTCTAAATTTTTTTTTTCCTGCGTGATAGCAATGCGCTTCCGTATGTTGGCATAAGGATGCATCCAAAAGTTGCAGGACGATAGCTCCCAGTTTGTTTATTTCCTCATAGCAAAGACATTCAGAGTGTAGTTCATTAAATACATGTATAGGGAACACATGCTTTTATACTCTACATTTTCTTTAGGTCAAAGTCAAAAAGCTTAAGTCCAACTTGAGTTCCATGTCTTTTTTGATGTCAGAAAGTTGAGTCTAGAGTCAAGAAATGTATCACTTAATTTCACACCTGGGATTTTGCAATATTGCAAAGAAACCTCTAAATTTTTGGAGGATGAGAATATTTCCTGTAAGTTTTAGTTAGATGGACATGGACCTAAATATGTGGCGAGTCAAGTTAACAAGATGTCACTTCAGAAAACACAGCAAACAAGTTATGGTATCAACTTTGGTATCAGCAACATATAAAATAAAAGCATTGCAGCAGCAATAAAACACACATTTCTTGGAGAATGTAACAGCATGTGTGGAATTAGGTAAACTGTTGCAGTTTGATGTGCGACATGGACAACTGCCCAGGGGACAATATTGTGAGGTGGGGAGGGTGGCATGAGCAGTCAACAATTTCATAGTAATGGGGAAGAGGGGAGGGGCGCTGGTAGAGTGGTTTGCCCAGGGCGCCAAACATGCTAGGACCACCTCTACAGATAAACATCAGAAAGCTGCAATAAAGTTATGAAGGTCATATTTTGTCAGAACACTGTGTAACACTTAAGGCTAGGCAGTTAACTGCAGCATCAGAAGATTGTCCTTTGAAAGAGTCTGAGGTTTGAATGAAAAAACAGGAGGCAGTGCTTTTAGTTTTGGTGAGTATATATATTAAGTGATTGGCATAAAAACATAAAACTACAGCAGCACAATGAGAGACACAAGACGGTTTACTCAGAATAAATTTATTCCAATATCATAAAGTCCATTGTCCTTTTCCTAGCTCGCCATCTTCATATCCAGATGAGGATATGGTCCAACAGAAAAAAAACTGACCTAAAGCATTAAGTATTTTATCCAAAACAACAATTATCATCTTGCACAAACATACAAGGAAATCAATATCAAATTTAGACATTTGGTTTATACATATTAAATGCAAAAGCAATTATTAGATTTCTAATAATTTTGACAAGATTCAATATTTCAATAATCAGGTTAAATTAACCACAATTTAAATAAAGTTTTAAAAATTATCATTTATATTTCAAGTTAATCAATTTAAAGTTTCAAATGTAAAAGCAATACTGCTATCAGATGACAGACTCACCAGGCAATCAAGTCCGTAGATTCACTGATTTGGATCAATTTGTGTGTAAGATGCCAACAGCAAGTCACAGCCACAGTGGAGACAGGTGAGGAAGTTAAAATTGCACACTGGAGGCGGGGCTTCAGATAAGTTTACAGAGTTTGGGGCAACACAGGAACTGGGCCCGCAAAAATCAAAGTACCTGACTAATTGCGGGTTACAACCGTCAAATGAAAGTGGCGGCTCCATGGAGTCAGAGGGGGTTACACAACCATCAATACAGCTTTCACTGCCATTGCAAGAAACAAAGATCTCAAAAGAGAGAGCTTAGCTGAAAAATTAGAAATACCACCCAAACTGGCTTCTCTCAATATCCCATCAATATCGTGTGACAAAGCAAAAAATGTTCTCATTTGATGGAGCAAGGTGTGCAGATTAGGATTACCCCTAGCTAACGTTATTCTGATAGCTCTATTAATTAATGATTTCATCACCAAGCATAATATTGATGTTGTGTTTCTGACAGAAACATGGTTGAATGACAATAATGAACCAATCATACTAATTGAATCAGAGCCTCCTAACTACAATATTTAAAGTGAGAATAGAAAACATATAAAAGGGGGAGGCGTGGCTTCAATATTTAAGAATATCATAAACTGTAGTAAAATATCTTTTGAGTAATTTCACGTCTTTTGAGTATCTTGGAATTGAGGTAAAAGGCCACAAATGAACTTTGACACTAACTTTATACAAAACTCCAACACATTAATAATTGTCGGTGATTTCAACATTCATGTTGACAACCCCCAAGACCGAGGGGCAACAAAGCTGTTTAATATATTAGAGAGTTTTGGTTTAACACAACATGTCAAACAAGCAACACACACTCATGGACACACACTGGACCTGGTTATCAGTGAGGGTGTGAATATTTCCAATGTCTCTGTAACTGATGTCGCCTGTCGGATCACTTCCTGTTATCTTTGACAGTTTTTTATCCGTTAACAAACTTGCACAAAAAGCTACTATCACAAAACGTACTTTCACAGAAAACACAGCAGAAACATTTAATCAAATCTACTCTTCTTCCTCCCCTTTAAGCTATAATAACGTAGATAAGTTGGTAGATGATTTTCAGTGCAAACTTTCAGATATCATTGATCACATTGCCCCCATTAAAGTGAAGGTTGTGTCTGGTAGGAAGAAATCTCCATGGAGAAATGCACAAACAGTTCAATCTGCAAGACAACTCTACCGCAGGGCCGAACGGAAATGGCGTAAAACTCAACTTCACGTTTATTATGACATCTACAAAGAAAGACTATGTAACTATCACACACTTTATTATATTGGAACACTAAGACATGCAAGAGAAACTTTCTTTGCAGATGTCATAAACAAAACCATTAACAATGCTTGAGCTTTATTTTTACTGTTGACAGGCTCACAAATCCTCCTATGACGTTACCACCTGAATTTCAATCTAATGCCGCCTGCAACAAGTTTTCCAGTTTCTTTTCAGAGAAAATTCAAAAGATCAGAGGATTAATCTGCACATCCACTCCAAAGCCAGTACCAATGCTGTGTCCAAACAAAACAAATAAGAAAGTCCTGCCTGTCGTTGCTAATGATCTGATCCAAATATGACATGACATTTTACTGAATCGACTGGAGAGTTGGGTCGGACTCTCTGGTCCAGTGCTCAACTGGTTTGAATCTTACAGAAAGAACAGGGATTTCTTTGTTTCAATCGGAAACTTCTCATCAGAGAGGTCAAAGGTCACATGTGGGGTACCCCAAGGTTCAATCCTAGGACCCCTTCTTTTCAATATTTATATGCTCCCACTGGCTCAGGTTATAAGGGGAAATAAGATCAGCTACCATAACTACGCGGATGATACACAGCTCTACATCACGATGTCACCAGGTGACTCTGAACCCATCCAATCACTGTATAGATGCTTAGAACAGATAAATGTGTGGTTGTGCCAAAACTTTCTCCAGCTGAACAGAAATAAAACTGAAGTTATTATCTTTGGACCTAAAGAGGAGCGATCTAGAATCAATGCTCAGCTTCAGTTATTACAACTGAAAACCAGCAATCAGCCCGAAACCTGGGAGTAGTGATGGACTCTGACCTGAACCTTCAGAGCCACATAAAGACAGTCACAAAGTCGGCCTTCTATCACCTGAAGAACATCTCCAGGATTAGAGGACTGATGTCTCAGCAGGATCTAGAGAAACTCATCCATGCGTTTATCTTTAGCCGCATTGATTACTGCAACAGCGTCTTCACAGGTCTGACTAATAAATCAATCAAACAGCTGCAGCTGATCCAGAACGCTGCTGCTCGCGTTCTCACTAGAACCAGGAAGATAGAGCACATAACACCAGTTTTAAAGTCCCTACACTGGCTCCCTGTAGCTCAGAGAACAGACTTTAAAATACTGTTGTTAGTTTATAAATCACTGAACGGTTTAGCACCACAATACATTAAAGATCTGTTATTGCTGTACCAACCGTCTAGACCCCTCAGATCTACTGTTTCTGGTCTGCTCTCCATCCCCAGAACCAGAACCAAACGAGGAGAAGCAGCATTCAGTTTCTATGCACCACAAATCTGGAACAAACTTCCAGAAAACTGTAATAAAGCTGAAACACTGGGTGCCTTTAAATCTCAACTTAAAGCCCACCTGTTTAGAGTTGCGTATGGCTAAATTAGGATTAGAGTGTGGGTTTTGATGTCTTCGATGATTTTAATGTTTTTATCTTTACTTTCTATCTATTTATTAATTTCTTTTTATTTCTCTTTCTCACTGTTTACGTTTTAATGATGTAAAGACCCCCGGAAAACGTCCCAGTTAAACAACGTTTAACTAAAGTCCTATGGGGTTTAGAGTCCCAGTTGACGGCGTTTCAACTAACACGATAACGACAGAAACGTAAGTGAATTTTAAAATTGCTAAAGTTCTAGAGGTTGGAGTCCTTGTCAAACGGTGTTTTTCACTAAAATCCCAGAGGGTTAGAGTCCCAGTTAAACGACGTTTAACTGAAGTCCTAAAAGGGGTGCGGTTTTAATGTTTTTATCTTTTTTAAAATGTCTTTCTCTTTCTCACTGTTTATTCAATGTCACATGCTGTTTTTATTTTAATTATGTAAAGCACTTTGAAATGCCTTGCTGCTGAAATGTGCTATACAAATAAAATTGATTGATTGTTAGGTTTTTACGGGTCTTGGTGGCATGATGGGGCTTAAAGAACGTGATGTTGATGGAATCGCAGGATTGGGATCAATTTGTAACTGTTGATTGCTAAACAAAGTTTTGAGAGTATTGTAAAGTCTATAAAATCACTTACACCATTCTCACCAGTTACTTAGTGTGCTTAAGCTCACCAATTGGGTCACTACCATAGGGATGGGCGTGTATTGCATCATTTATCATGATTAATTTTTTATCACAATAAGATGTTGATTTATCGTAATTGTGATAAATTCCAACTAAGGATGCTTATAACCCCGTAAAAATATCCATATTGTAGGAATCATTATTGTAATTTTTTTTTTCAATAAACAAAAATTTGCCATAAAATTCAAAATATGATTAAATACAGGTACTGTGTGTGTTTTACTGAAACAAATCCCACTTCTTCTTAAAGAATATTACAAATAGAAATATTTTTAAGAGCAGCATTTGTGTTTGTGTGGCTAAGATTGCTGTGCTATGCAATCATAGCCATCCATTTATCTAAAGAGTAATACATAATTCTTATCACTTTTATTGTTATCAGAATAGTACTGAAAAATATCTTGGTAAAACGTTTTGTCCATATCACCCACGCCACCAAAGCCATTTAAGATAAGTGTCTACACACTGGAAGGGTCAATAAAATCAACCTCTGGCAATAGTTTATGGTCACGAGGTGATTGCGACACTTCAGGTACTCATTAACCTGCGACTCAAAGGTCACTCTGTTTATAGCAGTTTGCAATTCAATGGTGGAGCAGCTGCAGCTTGTAAACCCTCTTAGCCTTAAACATCTAAGTTATATTTTATGCTTGTGCAAAATTTTATTTGTAATGTCAGATATCAACTTCTGGTAACCTGATGCAAAATTTTGTAACTCAAAATCAGGAAAGCATGCATTTGTAACCAAATAGGTGGTCACGAGTCAGTGATTTTTTGTGCTGTTCCCAAATCCAGGTAAATACAGACTCTTGTGTCAGAAAAGGCATCTTATGTAAAACTTAAGATAAATCAAGTATGTGAATCATAAACGTAGAAGACAGATGAGTCACTGTGGCAACACCCAAAGGAAAAAGACAAAAGAGAAGAAGATGATTACTGTATATTGTAATGGCAATGTTGATACAGTCAGAGTTTCCCCCAGAGAGCTTACTAATTCCATTGGCCAGGGTGCTAGGGCTGTCCACCAGTGGTCCTTCATCCGTCCATCTGTCCATCCGGAACCCCCAATCTTGGAAAAGTCTAGAATTGTTGCACATTTTATTTACTTTCACTGCTCAATAGGAAGAAACACATTAACAAAAATCAGACCACAGTTTGTTCATTTCATTGTTCAGCTGAATCATGATAAACTGCATTGTTATACCTTAAATCAAAACTAGCAAAGCTGGCTTCATTGCTTTGATAGACTTAGCTTTTTTTGTCAAATATCTCAATTATATTTACATTAATAAGAAGAGTTTGAAACGGGCAGGAGGGGGACTGAGCGTTACCACAAGCCGACAGCTCGGTGGAAGCCGAGAGCAGAGGGGTGATATTGCAGAGACATAGAAATAGACAGATTTTATTGTCATTAAACTGTACATTTAAAAATGTACAAATTGAAAGAAATTTTGTTGCAAGGCTTCAATAATAATAATAAATATATAAATAAATAAATAAGTAATAATAAAAGGATCAATTTACCGTATTTTCCGCACTATAAGGCGCACCTTCAATGAATGGCCTATTTTAAAACTTTTTTCATATATAAGGCGTGTAGAATAGACACTACTGTAGAGGCTGGAGTTACTTTATGCATCCACTAGATGGAGCTGCACTAAAGTGAATGTCAACAAAACAGTCCGTTTCCGGCTGGCGAGGAGAGCCTTCCGCGACTGGGCCGGGGCGTGGCCCGACGATGGTCACCCTTCTCCGTTCGCGCACAGCATGTTGGTGGAGAACGTGGTGCTAAATGACCTGCAGACGACCTGATTATCAGGTCGGTAGGTAGATAGGTCAGTCAAACTTTATTAATAAACCAGCGTTCTGACAACTATCTCAGCATGCACTGTGCGCTTCTTCTTCTACGTGCGAAAATGAAGTCAGCGGCTGCTTACCGTAGTTGCTAGACCTGTTGTGGCTCAATATTGGTCCATATATAAGGCTCACCGGATTATAAGGCGCACTGTTGGCTTTTGAGGAATTTGACTAACTTTACAGACTCTTTTATTCATGGTTGTTTTCACGTTTATTGAACTGTTCATATTAGTCTCAATGTTTGCAGTTCTTTGAATGGAATTATTGATTTAAATAAACTTTTTCATGATATAATTTTTGACCAGAACCTGTACTGCTCCTTTAATTAGGATTTAACAGAACTGCAAAACAAATTTTAATTATATTTTTTTGTGTGTGCTTTTTTAAAGACTCTATAGTTGATGTTTATGTTAACTTCAGTTAAATAAATGCATATACTGAATACAACTTAAAAAATTGTAAAACTCCTGCTCTTTCCAAAACTCCACCTTCAGGAAGTCACCACAATTTGGCTCTGCTGCTAACCCTTTAGCAATGTTTTTACCATTGTTTCACTGAGAAATAGCTCCTATAATTAACTCATAAGATTTAGTTTCAGCAGCTGTTTGCCAATTGCTGGGAGCGCCCCACTGGAGCTGCAGGGGTGGACTTCTGTCTGAGGTAGAAG
Source organism: Poecilia mexicana (assembly GCF_051168715.1). Taxonomy (NCBI): domain Eukaryota; kingdom Metazoa; phylum Chordata; class Actinopteri; order Cyprinodontiformes; family Poeciliidae; genus Poecilia; species Poecilia mexicana. Next base: position 34,759,692 of record NW_028263375.1, read on the forward strand.
CTTGGAAACTATACCTTGAAGGCGGCGCTAGCTCCACCCAGGCGTTTTGCACAGCTGAATGGTTGCCATGGAAATTAAAGGACTTCTCAAACATGTATGAAAGAATCAAGGCAAAACACTCCAGGTGTTTTTAATGACAGCATAATATGCTGTAAAGCTCAAAAAAGTTGATTATTACATAATAGTGCCACTTTGTAGCCTCTACTACCAGGCGGTTTGCACCTCTGCTGACGGGATCTGGGCTGGAGGTGAGAGGCTGTGAGTAGAAGTTACTGCAGAGCCTCAACTGCTATAGGAAGACTTGGCCCATAGCACTTGGAGCTCACAAAATATCACAGACATTACCAAAAATACTGTACCAATAATTTGAGCTGCAGCATAAAGCCAAACATGCCACAATTAAGTAAATCAAAATGTCAAATCAAATGTATTCAGGAAGAGCATTGTGGTTTTTGTCCTGATCGTGGGACACTGGACCAGCTCTACACCCTCAGCAAGGTCCTGGAGTTCGCCCAACCAGTCTACACTGGTTGTATAGGCCGGTGTAGACCGGTTGGGCGGTCTACATGCATTTTGTGAACTTGGAGAAGGCATTTGACTGTGTCCCTCGGGGAACCCTGTGGGGGGTTCTCTGAGTATGGGGGAGTATGGGGTACCCGGCCCTTTAATACGGGCTGTCAGGTCCCTGTATGACCGGTGTCAGAGTCTGGTCCGCATTGCCAGCAGTAAGTCGGGCTCGTTTCCGGTGAGAGTTGGACTCCGCCCTTTGTCACCGATTCTGTTCGTTACTTTCATGGACAGAATTTCTAGATGCACCAAGGTGTGGAGTGGATCCCCTTTGGTGACCTTAGGATCGTATTTCTGCTTTCTGTCATGGTAACACAATAATCAAACTACCAAGATGATTAATTACATCTTTACAAAGTAAACTTCCTAATTAAATGCTAAATGTAAACTAATTTTTTTTTATTTTATCTCTGCTGAACCCATTAAATAAAATTTAATGCAATTTATTCAGAATTGTTATTCTGAATAAATTAATGCTAAAGTTTTAGATCTATTGTTTGTGTTACAATTCAACCATTGCACACTGGTGTGAACTGTAAGATGCTTTTCTCCTGCAGATGGCTTACAAATTCCTCCAGAAGCACCCTAAGGTCCTCGGCAGCAGAATCGCCATGTTGGGTCTCTCCCTGGGCACCACTGTCATCCTGAAAATAGCTGTGCATTCTCAAATTATGAAGGTTTGATTTAGATCCTGTACACATGGAGCTAAGTCAATTACATTTTCACTTAGATCCATGAAAATGCTGAAAATACAGAAAATGCTTTAGCAGGCATTCCAGGCAATTCGGTGGCACTGCCACGGAAATGCACAAAAAGCACCAAATGTTGAGATTTTTGTTATTGTGAGAGTGAGGCACTACATGATGATCTACACTACACACGATCATGCAAGCCGCATGATCACATAAAATGAGGTCATGCAGTCATGAAAACATACAATTTTTTAAATGTATGCACTCTGGAATACGGTTTTAAAACTAATCATTTCTGGACTCCCAAGATGGGAAACGGGTGTGAACACACAACCTAAAGGACAACAACTATTGGAGATACACCAAAAATTGTCTTTGTGTGGATGAGGTCTTAGATGATTTGATTGAATTTTGTACATCAGAGAAGAAAACGTCTCTGAAAACAATTGTTCAATTCATTTTCCTCCACAATAGTCTGTTTTCAACTCAATCCACAACAGCAAAGCTAAGATGTTTATGGAGTTTCTGTTTCCATGATTAAAAGTGAGACATTTTAAATACATGTGCGTTTTTTGTTCTGTCAGCTAGTAAAGAACAACAGTAGAGATTCTGGTTTCTATCCGTTTCTCATCTGATCAACATCTGTTTGTCTAAAAATGTGTGTATGTGTACTCCAGCTCAGGTGTGCTGTGTGTGTTAGTGGGAGTCATGTGCAGCCAATGGATGGATTCTTGAAGGAGATGCTGGATTACTTCAGAAAGTAAGTTCATAAGTTCCCAGTCAGTGGCTGAAATTCTGCATAAAGGCTTCAAATCACTGAACTGAGAAGAGAAAAATAAATCAGAAATATTTGTTTTCATCATAGTTATCACAACATGTCTATATGACAACCTTCTTTTTCAATAAAGAAACTCTGGGAATACTCACTTTACCAAAGATAACGAGGTGGTCTGGCGAGATCTCCTGTTGCCCATCCCCACTGACCTCTCCCTCAAAGTGGATGTGAGTAACTAAAGGCACAACATGTCTGTTCTTTCCCACATTCAGCTTTAAGTGTACTAATTATTTTAGTTCTAATTGGCAAATCTCTTTCTATAAGAATTTAACTAGAGATGCAACAATACATGTTTTTCACTTTCATTACAGGTTTAGTATCGACTGATATTGATCCGACACAGAAAAACATCGCTGAATTTACTTAAAACGTTTCTTTTTTCAAACACAGATAATGTACTGAATTACACATTTATGTGATAACTCTGCACCAGTACACCACGCTTAAATACAGCAGTAGATGCACAATCTTGTTCAAACATGTGGAAACAACACAACTTTAATTTGTTCAGTCAGTGCAACAAGGAGTATAACATCCAATATGAATAAATAGATATTGAAACTGACAAAAACATTAGGTTGACTACCTTGATTAAACATGTAAAAAATAAACTGCAACAAACCTTATTTCACATGGTTCAGAAAATGGAATTAGGAATTCTAAATATAATGTAATAATTCATGATGTTGCTCAGAGTACAAAGAACAGATGAATAGATCTAGATCAGGCACATCGTCACTATTGCCCAGTCTAGAATTTTTTTTCAATATTAGGACTATCTTGACATTTAACTTTTAGCTAACAAAATTTGAGTTGATGTGCACAAACATTAAACTAAAAATTCAAGCAATCTCTTCTCCATCCATTTGTATTACATTATGTGGACAGAGACCTCTTGTAAATTATGATTTGTAACCAGTGTTGATACGCAACTGCTGCACCCCTCCCCTCCAACTCCCTTCATGAGAGGTTACCACTTTTTTCAGTACAAAGCTTACTAGAAAAGAACTAAAGAACATGTGGCTAACTCCTGGAGGGCTTTTTCCAAAAACAAGAAATTAAATTAAAAATTCTGTTTGTTTTTGACCAGGTGGGAAAACTCCAGTGTCCCTTGATGCTGATTGTTGGTGAGGATGATCAGAACTGGTGTGCCCATGAGTCTGCAATGGATGTGAGTTTCCAAACATTAAAAAGTTCTTGACTGAATACAGTAAAGCACATGTATCAAACTCAAGAACCTAGAGCCAAATCTGGCACTCCATAATTTTATTTTATGTGGCCTTGTAGACTGTGGGAGAACAAATAGAGCCTTCAAGATAGCAGTTGTGTGCTTAAACATTATTTTATCAATCAAAACAGTTTTGTCTATATACTACCAAAGTACATCAATGTGAAAAGATGTTCAATATTACTTAATTTGAAATAATCAAATGCAGGGACAGTTATTCATATTTTCACAGTTTGTTGAAGTGTCATTTATTGCATTCTGAAAGCACAGCCCCTGTCAAATTTTGAAAAATTCCATCAGAGCCAAGAGACACAGCCAAGTCTGGGGATGATTGGAGGTATGGAGATGAGCAAGGCTGCGATCAGGACGACAGCAAACCTTCATCATTAGTCAGAGCAAAGCAGACCCATTTCACTGTGTCCCAGCTGCTGAGCTCATCATGCAAACTAATTCTCAGTGAAACGTTGGTAAAATCATTGTTAATGGCTTAACAAAAAAACATTACTATGGCCATGTGCTGAAGGTTGAGTGCCGGAAAGAGCAAGAGCTTCTTAAAGAGACAAAGGCCAATTTCAAGGCATCTAACAGCAAAGTCATGTTTAATTTAAATGACATTATTTATAACAACTGAAGGTGATTCAGTTGTTATAAAGAGTTGCCATTTTATAGCACAGTTATTATGCTATTAAATGGCATTATGTGCCTGGAACATACATCTGAGTTCACTGTCTGCAGCCTGATTACTGGCACTCCTGTTCTCAGTCAAGACATCACTTACTCTGGACCTGCCTGACGAACTGAAGGACACCAAAAGATCCTCAAAAGCTAGATATTATGCTGACCTTCAAAGAAATTCAGGAACAAATGAGAGAAAGTAACTGAGACCTATCAGTCCAGAAAGGATTACAAAGCCATTTTCTAGCTCAGGGACTCCAGTGAGCCACAGTGAGAGCCGTTATCCACACATGGTGGAAACATGGAACAATGGTGGAGATTCCCAGGAGTGGACAGCTGACCAACATCACACTGAGAAAGACAGCACAATGTCATCCAAGAACTGTAGGCCTCACTTCCCTCAAGTAAGGTCATGCCTGAGGGCACCATAAAAAAGAGACATGGAGCAAAAAGGACATGCATAGCAGAGTTCCAGGGTGAAAACCACAGCTGAGCAAAAAGAACATTAAGACTGTACTTTGTTTTTTCAGAACTCATCTTGATGATCCCCAACACTTTAGGAAAGCATTGTGTGGACTGATGAGAGAGAAGTTGAACTCTTTAGACAGTGTGTATTCTGTTACATCTGGTGTAAAAGTAAAAGTTGGTATGATGATTTCAGAAAAAATCATCATACCACCAGGAAAACAAGATGGTGGCAGTGTGATGGTCTGGGGCTGTTTTGCTGCTTCAGGACCTGGAAGCTAAATGAAACCATGACTTCTGCTGTTGACCAAAACATCCTGATGGAGAACGTCCACCCATCTGTTGGTGACCTCAACCTGAAACCAACTTAGGTTTTGGGATTACATATTATATTAGTAGTGTGATGACAGTATGCTACAGTTACACTTTTGGTTTACCATAATTGCTAATGAAGTACACTTTTTAGTTACTTATTGTCTTATTATTCTGCTTTGCCACTTTGCACATTACATGTTTCATACACACATCAGTACTGCAAACACATCAGGCTACCAGAACACAGAAGGATCCATTACAACACACTTTCCAGGTGAAACTAATTACATTGTGTAGTCAATATATTCACATTTTTCAAGAGTACATTGCCAATATACTATCAGAACTGTTCAAATTGTCAATATATTAAGAGTTTACAGACAACATATTTATGAAAATCAGCACAATGAAACAATAGGTACACTTTAGAGGACATGTGAAAAATGTTTCACCAAGGACAGAGTATCGTTTTGATACAATGTCACAGTATTCCATTATTACTGCAGACAAACTGACATTTCTCCTCCATGCAGTTATAACATGAAGCTGAATGATTGTTATAGTAATAATCATAAAAATCACAAACTGATAACTATTTCCGAAACCAACGTAAGTTTGTTTATATATGTACTGCACTGTTTATAGTTAAAGATAATTAGCATTTTAAGCAAACTTACCACTAGCTAGCACTTAACACGTTAGCTAGTGGAAACTAGCTAACGTGTTAGCCCTTCGGTTCCTTTCGTGACTCACATTTCATTTCCATCCGGTTGTTGTCCAGTTGTGTTGTCGTCTAACTAGGACTAGGACGTCACCAGCTTGAATTTACCAAAACTACTAACTATTATCAAGGCTCTCTCTATTTTTAAGGCAATATTATGTGAGTAATAATGGAGAATTTCAACAGCATCTGTTATCTTCACTGGATTCATGGTTGTTCTTTATATGGCTCTTTTCAAAAAACCTGAAAGGTGCAATACCGTCACCATCTGGTCTGGAATGTGAACTTGAGCTAATGCCGTTCACTAATAGATCTTACATCATACAAAAATGGGTTGGAAAAAACAGCTTCTGTGTTTTAGTTAAATAACTGGAAACAACAGATCATATTTGGAAAACCTGCAACATTATTATGCAACAAGTATTGTTTTTGTTGTAGAATCTACTAAACTGTCAATCTTTGATATTTTGAGGCATGAACACATTACTTTCTTTGTTAAATATTACATCAAGTTCCACTATAAGGATTATTATTTTTCTTTATTCTTTGCCATTTTAACAAAAATAGTAAAAGATTATTAAGGCACTTAAAAGGCAAACTTTGTTAGCCTAAAGTATACACTCTGATGTAATTTGAAACATACCAAAATTTCAGCATATTTAATAGTTTACTTTCCAACTAAAGTGTTAGATGACTTTTTATAAAAATTCTATGTTGAGCATATGTTTTAAAATATACACAAAACATTTTAAAAGCATATTGTTTTTTTTTGGCATACTTGAGTAAAGTATACTTAAAATGTACTTGCACAAATATAAGTATGTTTGAAATATATGAAAGTATTTTTTTCCACTAGGGCATGCATCCTTAGATTTTCACATTTCTTGTCTAATGCATTACCACGACAAAATCAAGATCAATTTGCTTATTTCATAACATTCTTCATAATCAGCAACCTTCTCTCCTGTGGTCTGTTTAAAAGGCTCAGATCAACACAGCCCTCCAGCTCTGTCAGCAGCAGAAACCCCTCAACAGCAGCTTTATACCCATCATAGACTACATTTCCTTTGCATTGCCCTCACATGACGACAATAATATAGTATGATCAGATTAAATATTATATTCTTGATTAATATGGATTGTTGCTATGTTGTACATACAATCTGCCTCTTTTTAACTTTGAGCCCCGGCCCTTCCAAAGGTCTCTGCACGGCCCTGATGTTCTATGACTTTGTATTTTTATGATGTAAAGCACCTTGAACTTCTTTGTTGCTGAAATGTGCTATACAAAGAAATTTGATTTGATTTATAAGATTTAATGTGATGTGCTTTGCTGCGACATCAAGTGTCACTAATTGGAACTAATGTAAATAAATGTAAAAAATATAAAATATAAAATTGCCTGACGTGTAGCCTTTTGAATGGTTTGTTCTGTTTTTCAGATGAAGGGGATGATGGAACGAGCAGGGAACAGCCATCTGCTGACTCTCTTGTCGTACCCAAACGCAGGTCACTTGATCGAACCACCATACATGCCTCATGCCAGAGTGAGTCTCTTCAGAGAAATACAGTCACGTCAGAAGAGTAGGTTTGACTTCTCATTCCAAACTCACTCTGCTTCTCTGTTCCAAGTGTCACTGTCGTTGAACTGATGGCTGCCTTTTCCGTTTGCAGTGATGGTTCTTTGGGGAGGACAGACCCTGGAACATTCTCGGGCTCAGGAGGACGCCTGGAAGAAACTGTTGGTCTTTCTGAGGAAGAATCTGTGTAGCGGTGTGAAGAGCGGATCTTCGCCACTTTCCAACCTTTAACAAATGACCAGCGTTTGTTGAATTGAACAGTTGAAGCACATATTTTCTCCTCTGGCAGATAATGGAAATTATTTTAGGAGCTAAATAGATGCTCAAGTGAAAAAGCTTTTGATTGTTGATTTTACATAAAACATACTGTAAAATAAGAGTTTTAATAAAAATAAAGAACAAATCAAGCCTCCTTTGAGGCAAGCTCATATCGTGGCAGTGATAGCAGCACTCAGTGTCAGCTGCCATAACCTGCCCCGGCAGCGGCTGAACCTGCCACAGCTTCTGTGTGGCAAACAACTGAATGATTTTATTATGAACAAAAATAAATAAATAAAAGGCTACAACGTAATACATCCACCCAACACTGATTCGGTGACATACCACAGCTTCTGTGTCAGGATGAATATGAGTGATTTTATTTAGGGGGAAAAAAATAACCGGTGGATCTGGCACAGCCTGCTACGGAGCGGCTGCTATAGGGAAAAAATGTTCTTTTGCAATAGACATTTTCCATTTTCCTTATTCATTTCTACTTCAATATGATAATGACCCTGAGGAGGGCTGATGCCTGAATGCTACAATTTCTCCCTATTGGTTGGTTAACATCGAGTTATAACAGCCTCACAATATCAAAGTATCTTGGCATACTGAGGTTAATTAAAACTAGGTTAAGTTTATGAAGAAACTTAACCTGCAGACCCGTTAGAACCTAAAGAACCAGAAATCAGTGTCTCTTCATCCTCAATCATCTCCTGCGGCTGATATGGTGCAAAACATTTTGCTATGATTGATTAAGTTTCTTAATGTCATTTTAGTTGACTGTTGTGGTTTGATCATTTGCTTAAGATGTTGAGTTTGGATGATATTTAATAAATAATGAAAATGCAGTTATAACATGAAGTTGGATGATTTTTATAATAATCAGAAAATTCACAATAAAATTGATAAAATAACCATTTCTAAAACCAACGTAAGTTTGTTTGGAACAAATATAATTAGCATTTTGAAGCAAACTTACCAGCTAGCTGGTGAAAAAAAAAAACTTTAGTATATTTCAAACATACATTTGTGTAAGTACATTTTAAGCATACAAAGTATTAAGTGCACTACCTATAAATATATACAAAATATACTTAAAGCATATGTAGCACTACTTAATGTACTAAGGGACTAGATGGCATGTGATATCAGAAGACTAAATTCATCTACTGGAGCTGTTGTCAGTAATCAATAAAATACAAAAGAATAACTGCTTTTCAATAAAATATTAAAGAAGGGAAAATTAAAGTGACCACCACAAGACACAAAGCATACATAAAACCCATATATATATATATATATATATATATATATATATATATATATATATATATATATATATATATTATTAAACTGAAATCACTTTCAGTTCTTGTTTATCTCATTTAATTAGCTCTACTTCCTTAAGAAAATGAAAAGGTATGTTCTTTTGTAGGGAATTAAAGTTTAATATACCAAAGTATCCTTTTTTTTTTATTACTAGGGATAAGTATTTATAATAATAATAATTATATATTTTATTTAAAAGGTGCTTTGAGGGCACATAATGTCACCTCACAAAACTAAAAATAAATTTTAACAAAAAAAAAAAAATATATATCCAAATTAGAAAAATAAAGAGATCCTGCAAATGCCTGTCTGACTCTGAACAGCAAAGCGTTTAAAGACAGACAGAGAGTCAGAGGGTCCTTTGAGTGGGGAAAGTGGACATTTATTATAAATAGTAGAATCATGTGAAGTTGTACAGAATAAAGATGCTTTATGTCCATAAGGCGCATTCACAAAGTGGGCGGCTCGACTGATGGATGACTGCAGCTGGACCGGTACTGCACGGCTCCTTCTTTAGGTTTTGCTCAGAGATCCAGGATGATCAGTCTGGATGAATCTAAACGCTAATTAAACCATCATCAATATGATCTCTGATCAATCGCTCCCTCTGAATCCTTCTATTGGCAATTTGGCCATAGAGAGGCTAGGAAAGCCCTTTCGTCAATCACATTTGACAGGTGGGCGGGACTTCCTGTTTTGAGGCGGGACTTCCGGTTTTAAGGTTTGGTACCCATGTGGAGTGAGCAGAAATAGAGACTTTGTTCACTGAGACACAACAACTTTTATTTTTCTGTTTGTCTCAACTCTCCATGGAGCTCTGCCATATCTGCTGGTAGCTGCTTCCTCCTGAAGGAGATCCTGTTGTTCTGATGGTTCTCCTCATCGTTCTCCATCATGTCAGCCATGTTGCTCTCCTTCTGCTCCCTGGGAAAAGTAATTAGATGTTATAGCTTATAGCACATAAATGTAGATAAATAACAGTTACTAATGTGGAAGTTACGAAGGTAAAATGCTGTACAATATTGAGTTATTTATAACTGTAATGTGCAACCGAGTGTCTTCAGAAAATGCTCATGTTATGTTTGAGCAATAAAAATACAGCAGACTTTGTGTTTTAAATGTCTTCCATGATTGTATGTGTGCAACCATAAATGTAGTACAAACCAGACAGATATATCTACAAACTTCTCACCTGGCTGGAGAGCAGCAGCGGCGTCAGCTGCGTCTGGTCGGTGTTCACCGTGGGGCTCCGTCGCTCTGAAGCGGCTAACGAGGCTTTACATTCGCTCCACTACTGACAAAAACGACTCATTCCTCACGGCTCCATCGAGCTGCCGCTGAATATTGAAATCCGAAGCAAAGAAAAAAGCCGGTGTTATGCCCAGAAACGCATGCCTGCCCAAAATTGCATCCCCTCTCGCGGGAGCGCGCATCGCTCTGTTCTCTCGCATATTGACGAGAAAACGGACTGAAATATGACCGAAGAGGAAATTTTAAAGATATTTGTAACATTATCACGTTTCTTAACCATGTAATCCCTAAAATGGTGGGTTTTATTTCGCAAATTACTTGAAATAAATACGGTTTTTACACCTTTATTGACACATATGAGTCGAACTTTTTTTCAGCCCGTCTCTGTTGAAAACGTTCTCCGCAAATGGTTTGAAATTCTGTTTTTTTCTTTTGATACCATAACAGCTTAAAAGCATTACAAAACAGAGGCCCATTATGTAGAACATTTTACATCATGCTTAACTTTCTAGTCTGTTAATGTAGGAGGGAATGCATTTTAATTAATGAGCCTGAAAATATTTGCATCCATCCTGTTGATATAAAAATGATAGCATTAGCTCAGAGAACAAGTGAACAGAACTACTCTAATCATGTAGAAAAAGTTATTTCACTCTTAACTCTTTATTTCTCCAAGTTAGCACAGGGATGCATTTTTTGGCAATATGGATTTCCAGCCTGCCACGATATGCATCCCCCTTATATTCTCCCCAAATATTATCATATTGATATAAAACTCATACCAGTAGTTTACAGAACTACTCTGATTATGTAGAAAAAGTTATTTCACTCTTAACTCTTTCATTTTTCAATTTAGCACAGGGATGCATTTTTGGGCAATATGGATTTCCAGCCTGCCAAAATATGCATCCCCTCTATTCTCCTCAAATATTATCCTATTGATATAAAACCCATACCAGTAGTTTACAGAACTATTCTGATTATGTAGAAAAATATATTTCACACTTAACTTTTTTTTTCTTAAAGTTAGCACAGGGATGCATTTTTTGGCAACATACATGCCTTATTTATTGTCCCCCATATATGAAACTTATGTATTACATATGATTTTCTTGTAGGATGTTCAGTTATGATATTTTTTATATCGGTACAAAAGTCATGTTTATTATCACTGTTGCTAAGATAGTGAAGGAAATAAATCTGACATGCAACCTTGCTAAAGCATATACAAATTTTTTTATTTTGGTTTAACATAAAAATGAAAAAAAACAAAACAATTATTAACTTCAATGAAATGGTATTCATAACAGTAACTTTTGGAAAAGCCTTGCTGCTGAAATGTGCTATACAAATAAAATTTGAGTGATTGATTGAAATACATGCATTACGAATGAGAAGTACACTGGTAATATAGACAAGTATGAATTTTAAGTGCATACAACACAATGTGTTGAACAGTCAATTCAAATACATTCATATTTAAATGATGCTCTCAATAAATAAAAATAAAATGAAAAACTGTAATAAGGGGAACCATTTACAATCACAATACAGACAATTTTGTCAACATTATAAAGTGTGATTTATTATGACAACAATAAATAAAAATGTTCAACGTGACTTTTGTACCGATATAAAAAAATATCATAACTGACCATCCTACATGAAAATTATATGTAATACATAAGTTTCATATATGGGGGACAATAAATAAGGCATGTATGTTGAGAAAAATGCATCCCTGTGCTAACTTTAAGAAAAAAAAAGTTAAGTGTGAAATATATTTTTCTACATAATCAGAATAATTCTGTAAACTACTGGTATGAGTTTTATATCAATAGGATAATATTTGGGGAAAATAGAGAGGGGATGCATATTTTGGCAGGCTGGAAATCCATATTGCCAAAAAATGCATCCCTGTGTTAAATTGAAGAATTAAAGAGTTAAGAGTGAAATAACTTTTTCTACATAATCAGAGTAGTTCCATGAACTACTAGTATAAGTTTTAAATCACTAGAATAATATTTGAGGAGAATAGAGGGGGGATGCATATTTTGGCAGGCTGGAAATCCATATTGCCCAAAAATGCATCCCTGTGCTAACTTGGAGAAATAAAGAGTTAAGAGTGAAATAACTTTTTCTACATGATTAGAGTAGTTCTGTAAACTACTGGTATGAGTTTTATATCAATATGATAATATTTGGGGAGAGTAAAGGGGGGATGCATATTTTGGCAGGCTGGAAAAGCAAATTGCCAAAAAATGCATCCCTGTGTTAACCTGGAGAAATAAAGAGTTAAGAGTGAAATAACTTTTTCTACATGATTAGAGTAGTTCCATGAACAGCTGGTATAAGTTTTAAATCACTAGAATAATATTTGAGGAAAATAAAGAGGGGATGCATATTTTGGCAGGCTGGAAAAGCAAATTGCCAAAAAATGCATCCCTGTGCTAACTTGGAGAAATAAAGAGTTAAGAGTGAAATAACTTTTTCTACATGATTAGAGTAGTTCTGTAAACTACTGGTATGAGTTTTATATCAATATGATAATATTTGGGGAGAATAGAGGGGGGATGCATATCGTGGCAGTCTGGAAATCCATGTTGCCAAAAAATGCATCCCTGTGTTAACCTGGAGAAATAAAGAGTTAAGAGTGAAATAAGTTTTTCTACATGATTAGAGTAGGATTTCACCATTTCTACGTAATGACACTTGTTCTCTGAGCTAATGCTATAATTTTTATATCAACAGGATGGATGCAAATATTTTCAGGCTCATTAATTAAAATGCATTCCCTCCTACATTAACAGACTAGAAAGTTATGCATGATGTAAAATGTTCTACATAATGGGCCTCTGTTTTGTAATGCTTTTAAGCTGTTATGGTATCAAAAGAAAAAAACAGAATTTCAAACCATTTGCGGAGAACGTTTTCAACAGACACGGGCTGAAAAAAAGTTCGACTCATATGTGTCAATAAAGGTGTAAAAACCGTATTTATTTCAAGTAATTTGCGAAATAAAACCCACCATTTTAGGGATTACATGGTTAAGAAACGTGATAATGTTACAAATATCTTTAAAATTTCCTCTTCGGTCATATTTCAGTCCGTTTTCTCGTCAATATGCGAGAGAACAGAGCGATGCGCGCTCCCGCGAGAGGGGATGCAATTTTGGGCAGGCATGCGTTTCTGGGCATAACACCGGCATCTTTTTTAGTTAACGGCTTGTTTGTATCTTCCATCACTTCCGTGTTGCAGCGAGTTTCAAACGTTGCGCCTTCATTTTTCTTCTCTCTCCGCTGCTCCGTCTTGTCCACGCCCTCAGCCAATCAGTGAACAGCAGCGAGGCTTGCGTCACCTACGAAACCAGGGCCGGTGTTACGTCAATCCGCGTTTCCCCATCAGATACGGTTCCCCCTTCGTCTTCTTGCCGCTCCGCCCCGCCCACGCGGCAAAATACGCGCGTGCTCGTGATGAGCACTGAGAAAGCACGCGCGTAGCAAGCACACGCTTGTTCGGCGCGCTTATCTGGGGAACTACGGACACCGTGAAAGCTCAAATAACATGCTTCGGCAAAGTTGTCACACTTTCTTCACGTTTTTGCGTGAAATTAATAATACTAATAATTATAATAAATTTTATATATATATATATATATATATATATATATATATATATATATATATATATATATATATATATTTGTTATACATATTATAATTATAATACATAATATATATTTTATATATAATTATAATAAATATATATATGTTATATATATTATAATGATAGATAGATAGACAGACAGACAGACAGACAGACAGACAGACAGACAGACAGACAGACAGACAGACAGACAGACAGACAGACAGACAGACAGACAGACAGATAGATAGATAGATAGATAGATAGATAGATAGATAGATAGTGCTATATGAATTAAAAACAGGGCAATGCATTTTAATGCTCAATATTACCCATCAGACACCGTTCCCCCTGTGGTAAAGGGGGGAACGGTATCTGATGGCCATATTTCACCCATCAGATACCGTTTCCCCTGTTTTACAGTGGGGAAACGGTATCTGATGGCCACAGTTCACCCATCAGATAGCGTTCCCCCTATGTTAAAATCACCCATCAGATAGTGTTCCCCTTGTTTTACAGTGGGGAAACGGTATCTGATGGAGACATTTCACCCATCAGATAGCGTTCCCCCTGTTTTACAGTGGGGGAACGGTATCTGAAGGCCACAGTTCACCCATCAGATAGCGTTCCCCCTGTTTTACAGTGGGGAAACGGTATCTGAAGGCCACAGTTCACCCATCAGATAGTGTTCCCCCTATGTTAAAATCACCCATCAGATAGCGTTCCCCCTATGTTAAAATCACCCATCAGATAGCGTTCCCCTTGTTTTACAGTGGGGAAACGGTATCTGATGGGTGAAATGTGGCCATCAGATACCGTTCCCCCACTGTAAAACAGGGGGAACGCTATCTGATGGGTGAAATGTCTTTATCAGATACCGTTTCCCCACTGTAAAACAAGGGGAACACTATCTGATGGGTGATTTTAACATAGGGGGAACGCTATCTGATGGGTGAACTGTGGCCATCAGATACCGTTTCCCCACTGTAAAAAAGGGGGAACGCTATCTGATGGGTGAACTGTGGCCATCAGATACCGTTTCCCCACTGTAAAACAGGGGAAACGGTATCTGATGGGTGAAATATGGCCATCAGATACCGTTCCCGCTCATTAAAACAGGGGGAACGGTATCTGATGGGTGAAATATGGCCATGTCTGATGGGTAATATTGAGCATTAAAATGCATTGCCCTGTTTTTAATTCATATAGCACTATCTATCTATCTATCTATCTATCTATCTATCTATCTATCTATCTATCTATCTATCTATCTATCTATAATATATATAACATATATATATTACTTATTATAATTATAATATGTATAACATATATATATATATATATATATATATATATATATATATATATATATATATATATATATATATATATACATATATATGCTCAACATATATTTAAATTTAAAATAATTATAATATATACGTTTTGTATTATTATTATTACTCTTCTTCTTCTTATATTATTATTATTATTATTAGTAGTAGTAGTTTCCCGCAAAACGTGAAGAAAGTGTGACAACTTTGCCGAAACATGTTGTTTGAGCTTTCACGGTGTCCGTAGTTCCTCAGACAAGCGCGCCGAACAAGCGCGTGCTTTCCACGCGCGTGCTTTCTCAGTGCTCGTCACGAGCACGCGCGTATTTTGCCGCCTGGGCGCTGCGGAGCGGCAAGAAAACTCAGGGGGAACCGTATCTGATGGGGAAACGCGGATTGACGTAACACCGGCCCGGCTGGCCCTGCTCTGAAGCAGGACCCTAAAAAGCAGGGCGAGCCCCGTTGAAAAGGGCTGGTGGAAACGCATTTAAAGCGACACCGGCCGAGTAGAGTCGGTGGAAAAGGGGCATCAGAGTAGACCCCTCATTGGTCGCTCCGGCGCAGGAAATACGGCGGCCATCTTGGAGCGGTATACCCTCCTACTTTGCTCAATCAAAGCAGCAGAAGATGCCTCAGCACTGAGGGATATTGTTGTTCGGATCGATGGATTATTGATGTGAGGGCTCCACAGACAACATTTCACAAGTAAGATGGACATTGTTGAGAAAATAAATTTAAAATAGGCTAGTTTTAAAACTTAACATGTCTTGATTCAAATGGCCTAAATTGTGGTTTTAAATCAGTAACTTATTCTGGCTCTTTGACCTTTATTTTACCTGTAGTTCCAGCAGATGGTTTGCTAGGATCGTTTGAACTGCCTTTTGTCTGTGGGAAAACAATACAGTGGAAGTTGTAGCTTTTCACACTCATCTGTGAAAGGCCGTTAAACACGGCAGGGGTTTTAGACTTCAGATAGAGGGTCAGAGATAGCTGCTGGTTGGATGAGCAAAGATACGCCTTGTTTGAATAAATTAAAGAAAAGAAGATAAAACTTTCTACACAGAAGTAACACATTAGATTTGCTCTTGCAACTCTCCAAAGATGTCTTTGCACGTCTTTGCTTTTCTTCTTCTTTCCATTTATGTCAGGTAATGAATGTATGTCTCCGTTGTTCTGCAGTTTCTGGTGTAAGTTTATGCATTGTCTTATATCGGATTAAACTCTGTAATTCTGTGACGTCAACACGCATTGTTGTTTTCCTTGTGGCCAAGCGTGGCTCGCTGAGAGGACCTGGGATCCAGAGGAAGAGAGAGCCAGACTTTTTTCCAAAGTTAACTATTTTATTATATATTCTTCCTTAACAATATATTATTGTGTATATATTGTGATTAGAATATTACTTTACTGTATTTATGTCCACTGGCGAGATACCAGCTCATATTAGCTACAGTGCTTGGTGTAATACGGGTTCAGCCCCGTTATGAAGGCTAACTGAGATTCTGTAAATCTAAAAAAATTAATTATTCTCTAACATTGACTTAGATTATCTGACACAAGGGCCTATATTAGAAATGAAACAATATAACACATATTATAAAACTTATATTATGTGTTATAACATTCACCGGCAAAGTTTACACAGGTGGTAAAGACTATTATATTTATATTCTTTCACTCTGTCAAAAGTAAGATACATCCTAAATCTTCCGTTTTTGTTTTGAAAGTTTCCTAAAGACACGATGTGAGGAAGAAGAGAGAGAAATCTATAAAGAGAGACGGATTCACTGCAGCACGGATGAATCTCACATCGGATTTTGGACTCATCGGCTGAAAAACATATTTTATATATATATATAATTCACTATTAATCATTATTTATTTGTGCCAGTATTAATCTTTATTTATTAGTGTTTGTATAGTTATATAAATATATATTGATATTACTAAATAATTTATTAAATAAATTATGAACGGCTGTGTGCTTTGTGATATGCTCTTTGTCATATTGGGGTCTAACTTTCTAACCCGCATGCAGATCCACTCCAGAGACCGAGAATGATTTAAGTGATTTATTACAATAGAAATGGCGAATAAACACAGGAAAACAATCCGGGTCCGTTGGGACTGGAGCTCATGTCAACTATGATGGAAAACAGACGGTAAGTTTGAGGTCGTGGGAAATTGGAGATGGTGCTGGTGGCGAGCTTACCTCCAATCGGGAGGAAAAAGGACTGGGGGGAAATCCAGTGGAATCCGGAGTTTGATTCAGGTTCAGAGGATTGCGGGCTGCGGCGGCGTTGGAGGACGGACAGGTAAGTCTGGGAGCTTGAACTGTTTCTGCTCGGAGGGAGGCTGCCGATCTGTAGGTCCAGACGATCTTTGGCAGAATCTGCTTTCTCCAGCACTTCACAGGACAACCAGCTGTAAACAGTCAGAGACACAAGAGGGTCAGAATTCTGGAAGAGACCAGAAAGAATTGACCTGAGGTAAGCCTGTACCATAACTGGCTAACAATCTGGCAGGGAAGTGTCGGCAGCCTCCTGATGGCAGAACGGTTTCAGGTGCGTAGGTCTGCAGGCGCCCTCTGGTGGATGAAACAGCTCCAGATCCCAACACTCTTCATACATTGATATCAGAATTTTCCATTCCTATTCTATTGTTATAGCCACTAAGCATATTTAAATATGATGAACTATGTATTAAAAACATACTTAAAAATACAATTGTTTATAAATGTAGCTTTGATAGATGTTTGAATATGGTTTCCAGTAACAAAAAAGTGTGTTATGATCGATTAAATGCGCTGATACGTCATTGTGCTGCTAAACACATAACGCTGAGTGGAGTGGTGTACCGCTCCAAGATGGCCGCCCTAAATCTCGTCAGTGACAATAGGCGAGAGCGGTCCATGAGGCGTTTATGCTTATATTATGTCTATGTTGGTACCCATAGACATAATATACCATACCAACTTTATTTATAAAGCACTTTAAAACAACCACAGCTGATACAAAGTGCTGTACATTAAAACACAACATGACAATTAAAAAAATAAATAAAAACTTACAGTTTAAAAACAAACATACAATTTAAAACTAGATCCTGCTGGAGTTGAAAGCCAAGTCAAATAGATGGGTTTTAAGACGAGCTTTAACAGTGGACAGTGAAGGGGCCTCTCTGACCTGCAAAGGCAAGTCGTTCCATAACTTAGGGCCCATGACAGAGAAAGCCCTGTCCCCTCTGAGCTTCCTTCTGGATCTCTGTACCTCCAAGAGCAGCTGATCTGCGGACCTGAGAGACCGATAAGGTATGTAGGGGTGAAGAAGCTCAGACAGGTAAGCCGGGGCTTTTTTTTTTGGTTAATAAAATTTACATCCTCTCAAGAAACTTTACAAATAAAGTTGGTAACACTTTATTTGATTTATCATTACTGATATAAATTTGTTATAAAATAATTACTGATTTCACTTTAAAAATGAGGTAACTTTATGTTATTAAAGGTAAAGTTTAAACAGTAATGATTTATTTGTTAATGTCAAGTTGTCATAACAAAGACATTTTGAATAATGTCAACTTTGTATTAAAAGTGTCATAATTTACCGAATGACACTTTATGACAACAGTCATAAATATTCATGAAGACTTATTGATGTTCATGACAGGTGTTATGTCATGTTTATGACAGTGTCATGACAGTCTTATTCAACCCCCTTCAAATAAAGTGTTACCATAAAGTTTAACTGATTTAGCTCTACCAACTTTCAAATAAAGTGTTCAGACTGGTTCTCTTTTGATGATCAGCACACGTCCAGATGAAGAAAAGAGGTTAAAGCTCATGGCTGTCAATCTGGAGGACAGCTACCATTGTTTTTCAAGCTTCAGACATTGTTTTTTATGAGACTTCTGAGACAAATTCTGATAATTTGTCAGTCTAACAAATGATAAAATAACTCAGGAGCAGACACTGCTGTGTGGACAGAATTTTAACAATGTTTTGCTGTTGTTGGTGAAGACACTTTAGCTTCTCATAGTAATATATCTGCAGCATCTACTCTCAGCTGGCTGATCTCTCACCATCGTTTCGTCATCATCGTCGCCACCCAGCGAGGGAGGACATAGTGCACCATTGTCTTAGCCTGCTGTTGTCATAACGACCCAGTTGAGTATGCGTGTGAGCTCGCCCTCACAGTGAACAGAGTTACAGTGAGCCAAACAGAACATGGTGCCTCATTTAGTCTGAGACAAGCTGTCCCTGATTGTTTCTGGTCTGAACCAGTGCGGCCTGGAGTCTGAGGAACAAACACGTGTTTACAGGTAGAAGCTCATTCTACAGTTAATGCTACAATGCATATAAATACATGTTTGTGCTGGAGCTGCCTCCACATATGTTGAATATGCGAGGTATGTGACCTGCCAGTATCGTCTTATGGAAGTAGACCTCAGGACCACACTTTAAACCTGAAGGTCTGACGTTGAGAAGGGCATACTGGTCAGAAAGAGTCAAATACTGGTGCATCAGTAGATATTAGAGGTGTGCCGATCGATCGGTCACCGATCATAATCGGGCCGATTTTCGTGAAAAAGTGCATGATTGGTGATCGGCGATCATTGGCTCTTGTTGCTGATACCGATCATCTCATTTCCAACCTGCCTGTGCAGCTGGTCTCCTCTTTCCTTCACTCTGCGCAAACGCGCAGCAACAAATCCTAAGCGATGTGTAACTATAACGCACTGAGTGAATGGGGAAGTTTGCGTGTTGCGGCGGACAATTAAAGCAGGTCAAAATGCATCAACACAACGAAGCTAATACGACATAAAAACAATGACATACTTGACGGAGTTTGGCTACATCGAGGCTCACTGCAGTAAAAAAGACATACAGAGGATCAGATAGCAGGTAAAGCAGCGCACAGCTACAAACACTCACCCGGATTAGCATGACGGTCAGAAAGCTAAACAAATAACCCGCAAAATTATTTAAGTCTTCGAGCTGCGATGTCAGACGCTGGTTCTGCTCTCCTGTTGAACCGCTGCTACGCTACAGGTAGTAATATCTGACAGACGGAGCGCCGCTTCTGCTCCACCTGGTAGTGACTCTCACACCGAACCTCTGCTTAAAGCTGCAGCATCTAACTTAAAAAAATAAATTTGACATACGTATTAAAACTTTCGCTGTCCTAACATGAGACAGATAATCTCTGAAAAAAATAATCGATCTCCTCCCTGATCTGCATAATTACTCCGCTCAGTCAGAAACAGCCAATCAGAGCTAGCAGTAACCAGCTAGCCGCCATGCTAACAGGAAGTTTTCATTCAGTAACTCTGGATTGTTTATTGTAATGGATCCTGTTTTTGCCTTTGAATGGTAAGTTTTATACTTGAACTTTTTTGGCAATGTTGAGAGGTTTTATTTTGGCTCTTTGTATTATTTAGCCTCTTCAGAGCCTTCATATGTTATCAGTCTGTTAAAGGTAATATTATCAATAGCAGTACAATTTGCACAATGCCTGTTTTGTTTAGTTTTCTTCTTGAAAAACGTTTTTAAAAACAAGTTTTTGTCTAAACTAAGGTGAATTCATGGTTCCTTTTTCCACATAATGTAACCGGTAGTGTTTATGATAAAAAAAATAAAATAATAATTATGTGATCAGTATCGGTGATCGGTATCGGTGATCGGCCCTCATGGGTGATCGGTATCGGTATCGGGAGGAAAAAAACCTGATCGGCACATCTCTAGTAGATATGCATCTAAAAGTAACCTCTCTTTTAAACAAGTTTTGAGTTTACTTTGTGACACCACAGCACACCTTTAAGGGATAACAAAATCTTTAATGTGAGGTTCTGCACTGAGGCTATGTGTAATTCACAATATAAAAAGCCCCATTCCTTACCCACTTCTTCTCTCTTTTGAGGTTTGACACTTGTTTAAGTTTATGAAACACATAAGATGAGAAAATTATAACACAAATAAAAAAAAAAAAATTTAATAAGAAATTATAATTTGGGGTTTTAAGGCCTTTAGAACTGAACTTGCTGCTAAGTTTTGGATCATTGCCCTGCTGTAAAAGCCACATGTACTTCAGCTGGAAGTCACAAGCTGATAGCCAGACATTCTCCTTCAGGATTTTCTTCTTAAGATTTGAATTGATGGCTCCATAAACTACATCAAGTTGTCCAGACAATGAAGAAGCAAAGCAGCCTTAGACCATCTCACTGGGTTTGGACATTTTTCCCAGCCCAGAACTCCTGACTTTCCAGACTCAAATAAAGGGAATGTAAATTGCCAGTATTTGCAGAAATCAGTTGGAAATGAAAGTTATTTTTTGCAAATTTCTGTGTTAAAAAGCCCTGTTTATTGTTTTTAAAAACAATAACCATTTATTTTACATTAAGCTACTATCACAAAACGTACTTTCACAGAAAACACAGCAGAAACATTTAATCAAATCTACTCTTCTTCCTCGCCTTTAAGCTATAATAACGTAGATAAGTTGGTAGATGATTTCCAGTGCAAACTTTCAGATATCATTGATTACATTGCCCCCATTAAAGTGAAGGTTGTGACTGGTAGGAAGAAATCTCCATGGAGAAATGCACAAGCAGTTCCATCTGCAAGACAACTCTACCGCAGGGCCGAACGGAAATGGCGTAAAACTCAACTTCACGTTTATTATGACATCTACAAAGAAAGACTATGTAACTATCACACAACACTAAAACATGCAAGAGAGGCTTTCTTTGCGGATGTCATAAACAAAACCATTAACAATGGTCGAGCTTTATTTTTACTGTTGACAGGCTCACAGACCCTCCTATGACGTTACCACCTGAATTTCAATCTAATGCCGCCTGCAACAAGTTCTCCAGTTTCTTCTCAGAGAAAATTCAAAAGATCAGAGGATTAATCTGCACATTCACTCCAAAGCCAGTACCAATGCTGTGCCCAAACAAAACAAATACAGGAAAAATGACTCAATTTCAACTACTTAATTATAAAACCCTAGAAGAAATTATAAGTCAATTAAGCTCCAGTTCCTGCTGTCTGGATGTCCTACCCACACATTTCTTTAAGAAAGTCCTGCCTGTCGTTGCTAATGATCTGATCCAAATAGTAACTCACCGCTCTCTTCAGGTGTTTTCCCCCAGGCTTTGAAAACAGCAGTTATCAAACCACTGATAAAAAAGAAAACAATCTGGACAAATCACTACTGCAGAATTACAGGCCGATCTCCAACCTCCCATTCATCAGCAAAGTTATTGAAAAAGCAGTTATTAAACAATTAAATAGCTTCCTAACAATAATGAATCGCTTTGACTCCGTCCAGTCTGGTTTTCGTGCTCACCACAGCACAGAGACTGGCCTAGTCAAAGTGTTCAATGACATCCATATAAATACAGACTGTGGGAGAACCACAGTGCTGGTTCTGTTGGACCTCAGTGCAGCTTTCAACACTGTTGACCATGACATTTTACTGAATCGACTGGAGACTTGGGTCGGACTCTCCGGTCCAGTGCTCCACTGGTTTGAATCTTACATAAAGAACAGGGATTTCTTTGTTTCAATCGGAAACTTCTCATCAGAGAGGTCAAAGGTCACATGTGGGGTACCCCAAGGTTCAATCCTAGGACCCCTTCTTTTCAACATTTATATGCTCCCACTGGCTCAGGTTATAGCAGGAAATAAGATCAACTATCATAACTACGCGGATGATACACAGCTCTACATCACGATGTCACCAGGTGACTCTGAACCCATCCAATCACTGAATAGATGCTTAGAACAGATAAATGTGTGGATGTGCCAAAACTTTCTCCAGCTGAACAGAAACAAAACTGAAATTATTATCTTTGGACCTAAAGAGGAGCGAACTAGAATCAATGCTCAGCTTCAGTTATTACAACTGAAAACCAGCGATCAGCCCGAAACCTGGGAGTAGTGATGGACTCTGACCTGAACCTTCAGAGCCACATTAAGACGGTCACAAAGTCGGCCTTCTATCACCTGAAGAACATCTCCAGGATTAGAGGACTGATGTCTCAGCAGGATCTAGAGAAACTCATCCATGCGTTTATCTTTAGCCGTATTGATTACTGCAACAGCGTCTTCACAGGTCTGACTAACAAATCAATCCTCCAGCTGCAGCTGATCCAGAACGCTGCTGCTCGCGTTCTCACTAAAACCAGGAAGATAGAGCACATAACACCAGTTTTAAAGTCCCTACACTGGCTCCCTGTAGCTCAGAGAATAGACTTTAAAATACTGTTGTTAGTTTATAAATCACTGAACGGTTTAGCACCACAATACATTAAAGATCTGTTATTGCTGTACCAACCGTCTAGACCCCTCAGATCTTCTGGTTCTGGTTCTGCTCTGCATCCCCAGAACCAGAACCAAACGAGGAGAAGCAGCATTCAGTTTCTATGCACCACAAATTTGGAACAAACTTCCAGAAAACTGTAAAACAGCTGAAACACTGGGTGCCTTTAAATCTCAACTTAAAACCCACCTGGTTGGAGCTGCTTATGGCTAAATTAGGATTAGAGTGGGTTTTGATGTTTTTATCTTTTTTTAAAATCTTTTTCAAATGTCTTTCTCTTTCTCACTGTTTATTCTATGTCACATGCTGTTTATATTTTAATTATGTAAAGCACTTTGAAATGCCTTGCTGCTGAAATGTGCTATACACATAAAATTTGTATTAGTAATATTTTGGTGATCATCAAAATGTTTTTCAGTAAATATGAAACCAGCCTTTGAGTTCCATTTGGACAGCAGTGGTTCTGGCCTTGGTACTCTCCCATGGAGTCGTGGGTAAGCTCTGGACGTTATTTTGGTAGATCAGTCCTCAACTATCATCTCCTGTGAGTCCAAAAGGTTTAGAAATACATTTGTAACTGTTTACAGACTGATGTGTCAATAACTCTGCTTCTTGTCCTTGAATCTCTTCAACGTTGGACCATGTGTTGCTGTTTGAGACAATTTAGGTTATGTCTCTCTCTGCCTCTACTGGCTTACTGGAGTCTATCTTTAACTGTTATGATGTTACAAAGTCTAAATTTAAAGCTTTTGTATTTCTGGCTGGATGTTTTGTGTTGTCCTTCTGAAAGGTGAATCTCTACCAGTCTAAAACCTTTAAAATATGATTGATTAAAGATTGAATTACCTCCTCGGTATGTGACAAAATGTAGAAAATGTGTGAATAATACAAATATTCTTTTGAAACTGGCTTTTCTTTCTTTTGAGCAACTGAAGGTATTCCAGCAACATGAAAAACAACATGAACAAACACCTGAGTCACAGTAGAGCCTTGTGGAACCAGCAGCATGGCCACGATGGGAGTGTGACTCTGTTCATCTTTGATTACTTGATTTCTCAGCCTCATCCTATGATTAAACTTTTTTATTTTTTTTAATCTCACATGCATGTCTTTGGGTTAGGACACAACATTCCTCTAATTGTGTTGTCTACATAATCACTTGAAGGGCTCTCTTTGTATGTGAACCAAATTCTTGTCTAATCATCCATTGGGCTTTCATTTGCTCTCTGGCTCTGGCCTTGGATGTTTGTGTCTTTTGTTAATGGGGCTGGCAGCCCCTGTCGCTGCTCCAGTAATTAGACAGTGCCATTCATTCAGAAACAAAAGGGCTATGGGTACACTAAGGTTGTGATGTTGAACAAGCTGCTCACTGACCTTCTCCCAACTGCTACCAGGACTGTTTTGGGGGGGATGAGACAACATGCTGGGAGGACTGGGATTATTGGCCTGGACAAACTCCCTCAATGCTTTCTAGACTTAGCCAGTTTTTCTGCTGCAACCTAGAAAAGGATATTTCCAACTCTGGTCCTTCTTGGTACCAGAGGACCAAGAAGGAAATCCTAAAGACCTGTGGGACATATGGGATGTTTCATGACATATTCTGGTCAAAAATAACAGAGGGGCCAGTTTATGACCACTAAGAGAAAGTGACTGACTATGCATTTCTTTCTCAAGAAAGAAAATTTCATTTTAACCTTATTTTAACTTTATTTCATGTATTTAATTTTGTCTAAATTTGGATTGATAGCGTTTTGTGTTTACAAATGTTTTTCATTCATGTTTTGTTAGTGTTAGTGTGAGAGCACTTGTAACTAGTTTTCCTGTGGTAAGGGAGAACTAGAGGTTTCTGATAACACTCCTTTATCAGTTCTTATTTCCTGAGTTTTTTCAACAAAAGTCCAAGTGAAATTGTTCCCTCCAATGAGGTGAGGAGCAGTTGCATGACAGTGGGTCCTTATGTGGCTTTGTTGTCCACCTGGATAAGCTCAGACTTGGGGTGTGTTCTTTTTTGATGTGTGTTGTTTGGGGATCTGTGTTCGGTTCATTGAGACAGGTCTTAAAACGCTTTTGCCTTCAAATAGAAATAAAGACAAAGATTAATCTTTCTCTAGCTATTGGAACACTGACTCATTTTTTGATAACAAAAATTTCCACAACATAGGAAGAAGTCAACTTTTGTCTTGTCTGAATTGAAACGTTAAAAATCTAAAGTCATCCAGATTTATGTTGGCCTTGTCTTTCATGCTCTCTCTCATAGACAAAGCTATAGCCAAACTTTAGCTGTGAATGCTCCTCCTTAAAAGCAGACACCCTCCACCCTCTCAGCAGAGATTCTAGCAGGAAAAGGAAGAGTCACCCACACACACACAACAGGAAGTCAACAGCTTCAGCTCTCTCTCTAATTCAGCACACCTGCAATAAATGTTCTCCTGCCTCACATGTGAGATCACACAACACACGGCCGTGCAGAAACGTTTGGAGGGACAGGGGCTCAAAATTCAGAAGGAGCACATTGAACAAGATCTTAAAACAACATAACAACCCATATTAATGAAGAATCTAATATTTAATAAGATCATACTGTATCATCATTATGTGGGCACAATGCAAAGCAAATGTAATCTATGTTTTTTCCAATAGGTATAATGTTGCTGTTGAGGGGTTTCTGCTGCTCACAGAGCTGGAAGGCTGTGATCTATTTCACTAAATAAACTCCAATATCTGACTGTTTAACCTCCATAACAACTTGGCCGCAGCCTGCTTTCAAGATCGAAAAAGCTCAGAATGGTTAACTATGGGGGATTTTTTTTTCTGCCATAATCCAAGAGCCACATGTTCAGTCTGAAAGTAGGATTTCATGTCTTTTGTTCTCAAAACGTTTAATACTTTTGCTTATTTATATTTTGAAAGTAGAACTTTATGTCTTTCTTCTCCAAACTTCTCCTCGCGCTCACACTTACACGACCATCATCCAATGAAAATGGAAGTTTTGTTTAGTTTCTGTTCACACATTTACATGAAGACGTTCTAATTACAATCTTTGTTTACACACGGTACACATCGAAAAGGTGTAATGCTCTTGCCACGCCACTAGTTGGTGCTAGATTCTTTGAAACTAAGTGCGCATGTGTTAAAAAACAAAAAAGATCTACTTGAAAGCGCGTCGATTTGCGTTTCCCCATCAGGTACCGTTCCCCCAGATATTGGGGAAAAACATGCACTGTGTGTGTCTGATTAGGGCGCACTTGAAAAAAAGTGGGATAACTTAGCTGAAACACGATGTTTGAGCTTTCGCGGTGTCCGTAGTTCTCTAGATAAGAGGCTGAACCTGTTATGATCGCTGAACAAGTACACGTGTATTTTGCCACCTGGGCTGTACGGAGCGGTGAAGAGACACTGAGGGAACCATATCTGATGAGGAGACACGAATTGCAGTAACACCAGCATTGTCAGTAGTTTCTTTTTCTTCTGTGGATTGTCGGAAGCAGTTTTGTGTCATACTATGCATGAGCTGGGGATTCTCTGACAGAAAAGATCCATTTATTCTATTTACAAGACATCGGAGACCAGTACGTTTTAGAAACACTGCACTCTGGAACCCGTTTTAAAACTGTGCCGTTGTCAGAGAAAACATTTGCCATTTTCATATAAATGTACACTACAAATGCAACGATACAATGTCGTGTAAACGGGGCCCTAGTCTCTGCTTAGAGCAAATCTTCACTAGCAAAACTTTGCTTGCTTGGTGGAATTTTCCTGCCATAATCCAAGAGCACACATGTTCAATCTGAAAACAGGGTTTCATGTCTTTTGTTCTCAAAACCTTTAATACTTTTGTTTCCATTTTCATTTTGAAAGCAGGACTTCATGTCTTTCTTCTCAAAACTTGTATCACTTGTACTCTAATCTTCTCCTCGTGTTCACACTCAGTCTCTGCTTGGACTCTTCTTCAGAAAGTTCCATTTCTGAAGAAGAATTTAGTCATGACTCTGCTCGCTTACAAAACATGGAACTGCTTTTTGGCACAGCCACCTAGCAACCTCTTAGCCAATAGAAAGAAAGTGTTGTACTGGGTGCGTTTGTTTCCTTCTAGTGGGTGGGCCTGTGTGGCTGCTCTTGATTGTAGCAGAAGCCGCTGGAACACTGGCATTTCTGTAGTTCTGACATCCTGCTTATCCTTCTTCTGTAGTAAATCAGAGCTCCACCATCATTGTAGTTCTTAACTGCCAACTCAGCCCTCCTCTGTAGTAACCAAGAGTTCCGCCATTAATTGGGGCCTGCCAAAGCAATGCATAGGGAGGGCAGTGAAGGTGAAGGTGGAGAAAGAATTCTATCTTTGTGAGACACCTAGTCAGTTTTTCTGAAAAAAGCAATCTGAGCAACTCCTTCCTGTTCAGGATCTGTAAGAGCGATCCAAAAACTGTTTGAAGCGTAAGAGAGGGCCATTTTTTTTCTCCACTACCACCACAATTCATATCTGTAGCTCTCTCACAGTAATAGCAGCGATGAGAGAGAGATGGTGTGCGCTGAGCTCTGAGATTTTGGGGGAAGGAAAGAAAGAAATTGAATGGCTGGGAGCCATTGAAAGACATCTGCGATTGCTTTCATTAGCAGATCCTGCGCTATTTTCTTGAGCGCAGGATCTTGAGAAAATAAGTTGGGATTTATTATTTTTTTTATCCATGTCCCCTTAGGGGCTCAGTACTTTGGCATACTGAACTTAATTAAAACAAGGTTAAGTTTATGAAGAAAACTACACTAAGTCACAACACCCAGAACCTCCATACATGAAGGCATTATACATTATAAGATGAAGTTGAATGATTTTATAATAGTAATCATAAAAATCACAATAAAATTGATAAAATAACTATTCCTGAAACCAACTTAAGTTTGTTTATATATGTACTGCATTGTTTATAATTAAACAAAGATAATTAGCATTTTGAAGCAAACTTACCACCAGCTAGCAACACATTAGCATCCTTCGTCCCTTTGGGTAACGTTAAAAGACTAAACCACAGAAGCTGTCTTTTCCCTGTCCATTTTCAGATGTATGATGTAAGATCTATTTATTTGTGAACGGCATTAGCTTCAGTTCACACTCCAGACCAGATCGGGGCAAAATTGCACACTTTCAGTTTTTTTGAAAAGCACCATAAAAAGAAGAACAGCATCACCGTGAAGCCGGGGAGGATAAGAGATGCTCTTCAAATTTGCCATTTTTACTCGCACAATTCTGCATTAAAAGTGAATACTTACGAATAAATGCTTGAGATCTATTTTTAACTGGAACTGAGGTGGCTGACCTGTGGTTTGGGTGACAGTGGTAAGCCGCTGACGGTTCTACTGCTTAGGGATCGACCAGTCCCATCTCATACTCTGTATCTCCAGCTTAGAGAGGCCCTTAGTGCTCGACTAGAAATGACTTGGACACCCGAGTAGGTGGGGTCATCCTCCTCTTTCTCCATGATGTCCTATTGAAAGAGGTCTGAGTTTGCACCACCCTCAGTTTCCTTCCATCATGTCACATCTGTTCTTGAACTACTTTAGATCAGGGCATCATGTGCTGCATATTTAGAGCTTCTGGCCTATTTTATGTTGCCAGGTTTAGCCTAAGTGATTAAGGTTAATCCCAGTTAATCCATGATTTAAAAACAAGATAAATTTTATTTTTGTATGAGGTCAAGTTTGTTTGAATATATTTTTTTCTGTAGTAACTAAACTCATCATCACAAAACTCATCGTCGGGTTATCTGTGATACTAAAATTCACGTGATAATCTGAAAAATCAGTGTGGCAAAGATGCAAAAACAGAAAAAACTTTTTTTTTTCTTTTAGTGGTGTTGCTGTTTATTACTTTATTCCTTTCTAAAACACTGGTGAAAAAGAAGTACTACTTATATCCAAACTAAAGTTTAAAATGCCAAAAAAGAAAAAAACTTCCAATATTCCACTGTAAAAGTAAAATGGAAGAACTCAAATCATTCAAATGCTCATTCACAACATCAGCAAACAGCTATTATGCTAACATAAATGAACCATTTTTACACCTCTTTATTTACAGTGATATTGAGTCTTTTTGTGCCTTGATAAATATAGAGGTTATGACTGGTAAAACGTGATGAGGAATAGAAACAAAATCTGTAAAAAAAAAAACTAAATTAACTCATACTGACTGGATTCTTTTAAGAAAATGATGAGAGGGAAGCTCAGCTGGAGACTGCAGCTTCAGAGAGGAGCTGCGTCTTGAAGGCGGTTGCCATGGAGATTAAAGGATTACTCAAACAGGCATGAAAGAATCACAGCAACACTCCAGGTATGTTTTTGATAGGGAAAAACATTATAACATGAGGTAAAGCTCAAAAAGTTTGATTTTACACAATACTGCCTCTTTCATATTTTCTCTCCAAAGAGATCAAAACAGGCTGCAGGCAGGCTGCTCTTCCATATCGGTGATTCCACATTCTGAAATGTGTTGCTTCTAGAGGGCTACTCTACATGTCAAAAGTATGATGCTATGAGGATGGCAATACCTTGAGAAAAATAACAGAAACCTTCTACTATTAAAAAAAGGTTTCATGGATTTGGGCTGAAATCAATGTCAGCAAACACTGGATAGACAGACACTTTCGTTATGAGTCTGTCAGCTGGCATCAAGTTGGGGTCTCAGAATGAAACAGCTTGGAGCCGATCAGTCATGCAGTAGCGCTGATCTCAGCAGTGTGTCCCCACAGCAGAGTAAGCAGCGGAGGTGGAGGGCTCTCTATGGATGGTGCTAAACGGTGAGAGCTCCAGCTCAGCTGTGGGACATTCATTTTCAACTTCTCTGTTGTGGGGTGGGCTGCACTCCTCGCAGCAGCAGCAGCAGCAGTCCAGAAAGGCTCTGGTGAACGGTTGGCACAGAAAGAACAGCAGGACAGGGGTCACTGCAGACTTGCAGAACAGCAAGAGCTGACTGACCAGATGCAGGATGTCCAGGGTCTCCCTGGGAATGCTAGTCGCCATGTACATTGTGATGATGTTGCAGATGTTCTCAGGGATGATGCAGAAACCGTAAAGGATGGCCAAGGCCACCACGGCACAGTTCATCTGGCTCTCCAGCTGGATTTGCTTCTTGCTCCCTCGTACACAAACTCGCTCAGCGTGGCGGATCTTTCTGGCAGTGACCAGCGAGCTGCAGATGGTGAACAGTGTTGGCAGGCAGAAGTAGCAGCCAAAGTACCACCAGAGGCGTGCGCTGTCATAGGTCAGCCCCAGGACGTACAGCGTGTCTGGGAGCTCAGTGGAGATCTGAACCGCACAACGTTCACAGGGCGACACATCGGGGGGGTCACGGTCCTCTGTCACCAGCTGTCGGATGAGCAGCTCAGGTAAAGCCAGCAGCAATGCTCCAACCCAAATGACTGCCAGCTTGGCCGTGGTGGATGCCCAGTTCTCAATCATCTCATAGTACATCTTCACATTGGTGGCTGCACGAAAACGGTCGATGCACAGAGCGCACAGTGTGAAGGTGGTGACCCCGAGAGACGCCACCTGCCAGAAGAACAAAAGCAGAATGTTAAGTGATATAAACACCAATCCATGAACATCACGACCCTTACCCTCATCTGATGAACCTTTGCACCTGCTACAAAACATCTTAGACATGGCAAGCTAGCACCTGACAGGCGTTTACACACACAGAATTTCACTTGTATTTACAAAAGAAATATTTGTCTTTCTTTACTTTTGCTGCTGACTGTGAGGACAGATGAATCAGGATCAACACAAAGAAAAACTTACTATATTTTTTGTGAAATCATTTAGAATGCCAAAGGACAATGTCATCTCTATTAATCTGTAGACTGCTTATATGCAATCCAGTGTTTGATTTCACTAAAGCATCGTCACATTATGCACCAGGTTTATGAGTGGAATACTTTGGTCATTTAGATATTTTTAAGTCAAGTTTCTGAGAACAGAGAGGCACATTTATTTCTTCAGTGACACAAAGTGATTTAGAATTTAATAATTTTACATAATCAAAAAGACAAGTCTAAATCTTCTTATTTTTAATTAGGGTGTATATGTAGCATGTCAGCCCCTCAGGTCTAAACAGAAACCACAGCAGGCTGGATACGATCTACAGCCGAACAGCCAGTTTGAACAGGAGCTTGCTCCATCACTGATGATGTGTCCAGATGCATCAGTGGATGTATTCGCACATGAACTCTGTGAGACATCAGTGACAGTAAGGAAAGACTGGATGAAACCACAAATAGGGAGGTGACTACTGGAGAGTCAGTGACAGCTGACAGACAGCTCCAGTCTCTGTTGGCCATTCTGTGTCCACCAAAAGGAAGACACCCAAATAAAGCTTATGATGAACTCAATGGAAAGGACGAGCTCCCAGATTGATGGACATAACAGTAGCAGACCCAGGAGAAGGACTACTGACTATGGGCAGTGTTCATGTGGTAAAGTCTGCAAGAACTGCATGGCCTAAAAATCCGCCAAGTGAAGATGAAGTGTTTGCTGGGAGCAGGAGTAACACAACACACAGGTGAACAACCTGGTGAGATGTAGGAGGAGCCTGTAAGAGTCTCCCCAGAGCTGGGAGGCAGCATGTCTTCCAGCATGGAGTCATGGCATTGATTGGTCATATGAAGCTCAAACTCAAGTTCAGTTAGAGGACAATGGTTAGCTTAGGGTTGAACTTTAAGATTCTCTGTGTTACTGTATGCGAGCACGCATGTGTGTGTGTGTGTGTGTGTGTGTGTGTGTTTTAGGCCTGCCCTCAGTTTTGACCCTGTTACTTGTAGGTGATGAAGATCCAGCAGCACTAAGGGCTGCAAGTTATCGACTCCATCAGTCTGATTTCATTCCTTTTAGTGATGAAGGATTGAGACGTTTATGCCAAGAAGAAACTGTTGTGATGAAGCTAAATTATAAACAGAGCCTGTTTACAGTGATGAAGACAGTGGGATTAGGCATTCTCACTAATCCCACTCCCCAGTCTGATGGGGGAGCAGACTGTAACACATGCATAAGGTTTTTCACAGTGTGAAGTGACCTTAATCAGATAAACTAGACCTCCTTTCATTTAGATTTAGATGTGAAACTGGATCCACCTTCTTCTCCTGGGATCTTTATGTGCAGGACCTGCATATCTGGCTGCAGCTGTCAAAGAAACCTTCATCAAGCAAAGCCTGCCTGAAAGGGTGAGCAGGAGAATGACCTAAAAATGGTTTTAATAACTATAAAAATGAACCTTACAGGATTCATAAAAACAGATTTCTTTCATAAATTCTTTATGAAAAGTGAAAGAGCATGAGCAAAGAAATGGAGCACACCAACATTAGAATCGGCGCAGACTTTTACTCCAACCTGACAGAGAGAGAATCGTTGAGCTCAGGCCAACATGTGTTGGTCTGTCAAGACCCGACATGTCTGATAACACACTCAGCCACTCCTGCCTTCCTCTTGGGTTAGTGTGTGAGCCTCCTTTTAAATGATGGGAATTCCTCACTTTGGTGAATCATCGTCCAATTACAAGAACGTGTTATGGATTCTGTGTTTTCCTCTAGCTCTTATCTGCTTACACACACACTGTTGATGCTATGTTCATCTTTGTATCTTGTATGTTTCCTCACCCCATGTATGTTGGCACCAGTTTTAAAGGTGTTCAGTTTGCTGTCTCATCATTTTAGTTGGATTTAAGTTCATTATCTTTTTTCTTTTTTTCCATTACTACGCAGCGTTGTTGGTTGCTAGGAGACCCTCGTGGGAAAAAAAATACGTTAGTATATTTCAAACACACTTATATTTGCATAAGTACATTTCAAGTATACTAAGTATTAAGTGTACGATAATAAATATATATGAAGTATACTAACAGCATGTTTGTACCAATTTAGGAATTTTTACTTTAAACACACTTAATTTTTTTATTTCCTTTATTTCTACTAGATCTCAACAGATAAACCCCGTTGAGATGTAGATTTCACTTTCAAGATTGACCTGGGATTGTACCATAATATACACTTAAGAAATATATTAAATAAAAGTATACTTTAAGTGAACAAAATATGTATTTGCTCAAGTATTGAAACAATATGCTTTAAAAGATATTTTGTATATATTTTAAAATGTATGCTCAAAATAGATTTTTTTAAATTAAAGCTTACTTTAAAAGTAAACCATTAAATATGAAATAAATATGAAATTTCAGTACGTTTTAAATTACTTATCAGTGTTTATTTTAGGCTAATGAAGTATGTCTTTTTAGGTGCTTAATAATATTTTACTATTTTGTTAAAAATGACAAAAAACAACAAATATTAACAATCCTTATAGTGGAACTTGTGGTAAGTTTGCTTCAAAATGCTAATTATCTTTAACTATAAACATTGCAGTAAAGACATAAACTTACGTTGGTTTCGGAAATAGTTATTTTGTCAGTTTGATTGTCACTTTTATGATTATTATTACTATAGCAATCATTCAACTTCGTGTTATAAATGTATGGAGGCTCTGTTTGTTCCAACTTATACTTTTATTCATAAACTTAACCTGGTTTTAATTAAGCTCCATAAGACAGAGAGACTTTGATATTGTGAGGTTGTTGTTATAACTGTTGTGATCCGTATTTTTCTGTATAGTTTGAGATTTTCTGTGTTTAGTCCCGTTTCCCTGTTGATTGTTCCCAGCTGTGTCTTGTTCCCTGATTACCCTTCCTGTGTTTTTAAGCCCACCTGTTGTCTTTGTCCTTGTCGTTTATGACTCGTCAGATGTGAGTTGTCAGTTGTCTCTGTCTGTCTGTCTAGTTAGTTAGTCAGTCGTCCACAGTAGAACTATGAAGTCCTGTGACGGCTTCAGCTCTTTCAGTCATTTAATTCAGTAGCTTCCAGTGTTAGCTTTAGCCATAGCTCCCTGTGCTGCCTACTCGTCCGGACTGTTGAGCTGTCCATCTGTCATTAAATTATCACTCATCATCTTCATCCTGGGTCCTCCCTGTGTTCTCCCTCACTTCACTAAAACACAATTCATGACAATAACTTGTTCATCCATGTTTTAATCTTCAACATATGTTTGCAGTCTTAAGTAAATGAAAATGAAAGATGAAGCCAGAGAGATCAGGTGTTAGAAAACTTAAAGACTTTCCTGTCTCAGAAGAAGCTCTGGCTCCACCAGATCAACAACCAGCTCTGAGGATGAACCTCCACATCGTCTTCATGATGCAAGTTTGTTTTTGTTTTTTCAATGAGGAGCTAGCTACATTTTCAACAACAAAAACTGCTGTGTTACCAACACCAAGTGCTTAATAAACATGATTTGATTTAAAGACAACTGGACAGAATTTTTCTCCTTGTTAATCTAACATTTCTCCTTCATACATTTTATTTGTTGTTGGCTTTCAGGGCCCTGTGATGGACTGGTGACCTGTCCATGGTGAACCCTGCCTCTCATCTGATGGCTGCTGGAGATGGGCACCACCAGCCCCCCTCACCACCCTGCAAGGATCAGCGTGTTCAGATCATGGATGGAAAGATGTTAAGGTAGTTTGTCTCCTTAAGTCCACACTTAAAGCAGCTTCATAGTTAATGCCAACATCAACTGAATTTATGATACTGCTGATTATTTATCTACTTCTAACATAAACAGGCAAAGACATCCAGAAATGTTTTTACCCCCCAGGCATCGGGTCCCAATCATCATCAGTTCTGATGATGTCACATACATGGCGAGTCCATAACGTCTTAAAATTGTATTATTTTTTTATTTGCTATTTTTCTGTTCTCTTTAAAATACAAATGCTTTCTGTTTAATTGCTCTATTGTTCTTTTTTGTAGGTTTCTGTAAAGTGCAGTGAACGGGAATGTTCTGTCGTTGATCCTCACTGTTCTTAGGAAGGAGAAATGCCAGTTTGTCTGCAGTAATACTGGAATACTGTGACATTGTATCAAAACAATACTGTCAATCAAATTTTATTTGTATAGCACATTTCAGCAGCAAGGCATTTCAATTTGCTTTACATAATTAAAAAACAAAATAAAAACAGCATGTGACATTGAATAAACAGTGAGAGAGATTTTGGGAAAAAACAAAACAAAACACACTTTTGTTACAGAATTTAAGCGCCTGTCGTCGCCGGACTCCGCCGTCCGTTTAACACGGGTATTATCCAGGAACGTCGCCTAACAGGACAAAGACTCCAACCTTGCAGCACCTGCCCTTGGTGAAACATTTTTCACATGTCCTCTAAAGTGTACCTATTGTTTCATTGTGCTGATTTTCATAAATATGTTGTCTGTAAACTCTTAATATATTGACAATTTGAACAGTTCTGATAGTATATTGGCAATGTACTCTTGAAAAATGTGAATATATTGACTACACAATGTAATTAGTTTCACCTGGAAAGTGTGTTGTAATGGATCCTTCTGTGTTCTGGTAGCCTGATGTGTTTGCAGTACTGATGTGTGTATGAAACATGTAATGTGCAAAGTGGCAAAGCAGAATAATAAGACAATAAGTAACTAAAAAGTGTACTTCATTAGCAATTATGGTAAACCAAAAGTGTAACTGTAGCATACTGTCATCACACTACTAATATTCTTGATATATCAAGAATTCTAAATATATTTTAAATGGAATTTGATCAAACATAGTGTACTTAAGAAATACTAATCAAGCATGTTTATATTACATACAAATCTGTATACTTAATGTATACAAAGTATAATAGTTCCAAAAAAAAAAAAGCATGCGATAGTACACTTAGTACACTGTGATTTTCTACAATTGAATTACTATTAAAATACACTAGGTACAAAATTAGTTGTTCCAAAATAACACACTACTGGTAATTAGTCTGGCTTCGAGTATGCTCAAGTATGCTAAGATTTAACATACTTAGTATATTTATTTTTCACCAGGCCGTTCTTGTGAATTCCTTATTTTCCCAACACACTGTTCTGGCCGGCCCAGAACGGTTCTGGTGTTTTAATTGGTTTCAGCCAATTAAAACACCAGAACCAAATTCATTCCACTGAGACCTGATCAATCCACCAAGTGTCCGTGGGTCCAATCAGGTCTCAATGCCTCACATTCAGTATGGTTCATGAAATAATAAAAATATCTATATGTACATGTATATGCAAAGAATGTAAACAACAATAAAATGAGGAGAGGGAAGAAACAAGAAAAATAGTATTGTATAATATAATAAAAAATGATATAATTAAAAATCACCTGTGCACAATACTTTTGATTTTTCTGTTAGACCCAAAACTACATACTACTCTAAAGTTCTCCAGGGATGACCTGCTCCTCAATTTGAGAAAACAGGAGGGGCTATTTTTTTTGCATAGGGTGATATTGGCCCTTTCTGGAGTTTCAACCGACCCCCAGCACAATGGCCTAAACAACAATCATGAGTTCTCATTGATCCTTTATCTTGTCAAAAACTCGATTTCCCATGCGCAATGCTATGTTATATTAGACCCAGAAACCACACGCTATTTACAGGATGCTCAGACATACTAGAAATGTCTAAGCATCCCGTTAAACGGGTGAGGTCAATTTTTGTGAATTGATCAGTTTCTGTCTGGAGTTTTAACAGACCCCAAGACCCAAACCAACTTAATTAATCTAACCATGGGTTTTGCACAATAAAAACTAAGTGAATGTTCTCCTGATATTGTCAAAAAATTTGAAGGTCAGAAACAGGTGACAGGCGAGAAACAACAATTGAGTTTTACAGTCAGACATTTTGAAAACAAACCGCCAGAAAAAACAAAACAAAAAAAAAAACGTTCTGCCTGCCATTTAAGTTGTGCACACACCAAAAAGCTCCATTTTTGGTCACCACATTAATTAATTGAGAAGGGAGTCCTGGTCTCAGGAACCCAAAAACCGACTCAGACAAGCCCCCAGTTGTTGTAATTCAATCATTTTTATCTCTATGCACCACCCAGGCCTGTTTACCAGTTTCAGGACCCGGTCCTAAAACCATACACCCTTTTACAGTTTCAACTGCAAGAGGGTGTAAGATGGGTTCTTACACTGAGGGGTAAGAACCTTGAGAAATAATGAGATTTGGTTAAGAATAAAATAGGTGTTAATGCCGAAAATGATCAAAATGTTACAACCTGTGCAAGTCATACAAGTAGAACAGACACAGACTGACATTCACCATCCAGCACTGGGCTTCACCAGAACTCCTCAGTAACAACACTGAGGGGTTCAGAGCAACAGAGGACAGTAGCTGATTTTCAGACCTTTGCTGAGGTTAGATAACATCGATGGATGAGATCGGCTTCACATCCAAGTATCGGTCGATTACTAATCTCCCAAAATTAAGGAAATCAGCTCATCTCTAATTTGAAAAGTATGGTGGATTAATAGCATCAAATCAAAGACTAATGACTTTCTACCCCTGAACCAGAGTGAAATAAATCAGTTGGGTGTGACATGGAGAGCTTTAAAGAGGTTTTCACATTCCTCCTACTTTTCCAATTGTCACATTGTAACTTCAAATGTCAGCATTTCATTGGGAACAACATAGGTCCGAATTATTAAGTGGAGGAAAGATGATGCATTATTTTCACCTTCTTAACAGATAAAGATCAGAAAATCATAGTCTTTATATCCATAGCCCTTTATTCTGATTCCACCAAATAAAATCCAGCAAGACTTGTCTTTAGGATTCACCACAGTAGAAAAACAGGTAACACTTTATTTGAAGGGGTGTGAATAAGACTGACATAACACACGTCATAAATATTCATGACTGTTGTCATAAAGTGTCATTCGGTAAATTATGACACTTTTAATACAAAGTTGACATTATTCAAAATGTCTTTATGACAACTTGACATTAACCAAGAAATCATTACTGATATAAATTTGTTATAAAAGTATTACTGATTAAACTTTAAAAATTATGTAGTTTTATGTTATTAAAGCTAAAGTAATACTTTTATAACAAATTCATAACAGATCATGATTTCCTGGTTAATGTCAAGTTGTCATAAAGACATTTTGAATAATGTCAACTATGTATTAAAAGTGTCATAATTTACCGAATGACGCTTTATGACAACAGTCATAAATATTCATGAAGACTTATTGATGTTCATGACAGGTGTTATGTCATGTTTATGACAGTGTCATGTCAGTCTTATTCAACCCCCTTCAAATAAAGTGTTACTGAAAAAAAGTCCATCTGTGTGCAGTTGAACCTCAGTCTGAATGCAGCTGGTCTGGTTCTGGCCTTCTGGCCTCAGAGGTTCTTTAAAGATCAAGCATCAACCTTGGAGGCCAGGGAACCCGGCAGAAGGTCAGGCAGAACCTGGTGGTTCTGTTTAAAGCAGAGTTAGGTTCTACAACAACATGTCGTGTTCTGATCAAACCTTCATCTGGAGACAGGATGGACCAGCTGGACATTCAACCGGACTGACAGGAGAGCATGGAGACTCTAGAGGAGCTGCAGAGATCCACAGCTCAGGAGGACAATCTGCTGACACACTAGTAATCCTACACAGCACACATGGCCTTTGTTGATTTAACATTGAGCATGATACTCTCTAGAAAGCCCTTCCACCAACCTCTCACCTCCAGGTAGGGGACGATCCTGCAGGAAAACGCTCCCAGCAGCCAGTTCTTGGTGAGCCCATGGAAAACCACGAGCGGCAGGCAGAAGAAGACAACTATGAAGTCCCAGAGCGCAAGGTTTGCCAGCAGGGAGTTGGAGATACTCCTCATGTAGTAGTTGTGACACACAATGCACATGAGCGCCACGTTCCCGATGATGCCTACGCTGAAGATGACGGCGGCCACCAGCAGCACCGCCCAGGCTCCGTAGGACGCGGCAGTGAGGGGATAAAATGGGTTCTTCATCTGCTTGGGTCTGGTCCGCGGGTTCCCTGGCGAGGTGTCAGGAGTGTCCGGCAGGAAATAATCCTCCTCCTCATAGTTGCTGCTGTTGAATATCAAGGGGAACCGGGGGTCACGCTCCTGCGCCATAGCGACCGGCAGAGCGACCGACGCCTCCAACAGCGGCTCGCTTCGCTTCCTCCGGTTCTGATTGGACCTCGGATCCTTCTCATCTGTTCTGATTCCGCATTTAAGCCCATGTCCGTTTTTTTTCAGCCCTTCTTCCACAGTATACTGGGCTTTTCGCCTGCTCTCCTCTGTGCGTAAATGTCTATTTAGTGCAGAACTTTTACGCACAGAGCGTTGGCGCAGCGCTCCCTGTAGCTTGGCTGGTTTCGGGCCCAGCGGGGGAAACTCGGCTACGCCGCTGGCTGTTTGTGGGGGGCACGACCTGCTCAGTGCATTCCTCTCAGGGGTGGTAGCGTCATTACGAGGACCGGGACTCCGGCGGAGCGGAGCGGCACCGATGTCGCTACACAGCAGCAAGCAGAGGAGCCGCTGAGGCAGCATGATGGTTCGGTTTAAACAGAGGCGGCCACAGAGCGCCACGATGCTCGGTCCATCTCCAGACTGTGCTGTCAGGTCAAAGACGTCTTGAGCTTCTGGGAGTATGAGCAGCGCTACCAGGGTCCACTCCCGACTCCCGGGCCGGCTCGGGTCTGTGCGGGGAGCAGATGTGCTGAACCAAGGTCACCGCTCGTATGACTGAAGAGCCACGAAGTTTGAAAAGTTCCACCTCACGAAGCTCTGAGGCGGAGAGAAAAAGGCCCGGCAAGGGAAGGAGAGGGGGGAGGAGGGACTTTGGGAGGAGCAAAGATCCGTCAAACTTCCCATATTAATTCTATTTACCTTGCAGAAAACAGTGGCAGTGATAACCCTGATTACGGAAAGGACAAGAGCTGTGACAAGGTTGGCCCTCAATAGAATCAGAATCAGTTTCTGTACAATATGAATAACCATGTCAATATGTCACTTTAGAGAGAATTACACTAGATTGAAGCATATTCTTTATGTCATCCATTATTTTATACCTGAAATACAAATACTTTCCTGCAGGTTTTTAATACTTTATAACTGGTGCTATTCAGAAAGATAAACTTCTGTAAGTTCTGTCCTTTTTGCAAATAGTTTGATCCAAAAACATCCCATTACATCTCACCTGTTCAATCTGCTCCAGTCTCTAACTGGTTTCCTTCCAGGATTGTTCTGGATTTAGCTCCATTCATCCTCCCATCATCTCTGACCTGCTTCCTGCTGAAGAAACACATTCCCGCATGATGCTGCCACCACCATGCTGCACAGTGGACAGGATGTGTTCAGGGTGATGTGCAATGAGGCCAGAAACTGGTTTTGTCCTCAGAGAGAACAAAGTGAAGACTCCATACAGGTCAGCTCTCCTTCAACATGACCCCTGATCAGTTTTAACCTATAGCCACACTGATGAGGCATAACATTATGACCACCAATAAAATATCTGATCCAAACTTACTGATTATGCTTTTATTTAGAAAGTCATTAAATCACTATGGTGAATGGTGGAGAAAACTTTGGGATGGAAACAAACAGAAAGCATCCCATCAGTGCAAGGAACAGATTTCCCACCAAGCAGCCCAGAAGACAGAACACTTGATGTGTTTGAATGTGAGGTGCTGTGCTTCAGGTCCGGTCCAGTCCAGGCTGGTCCATTGTGCTTCATTGTGTATTGTCCGGACTGTTACAGCAGGGTTTGACGACCACAGTATTGCAGATCTGGTAGCAAGTCTGGATCTGCCTGTCCTCGCCCTCTGTCTGGTAGGCCATGAGACACAGGTCGAGCCATGGCCGCTCACCTGTAATACATGTGAGGCATCATCAAGGTCACCTGAACCCTGGACTGGACAGGAAGTGATAGAGTCATGAGGCGACTGTGAAGGTGCTGAGGCAGAGAGAAACACTGATTTCTCTCAGTCCACAGGCCTTCATGGACTTCATTGGTCCTATTACATACCTATGCTGCCCTCTGCTGGACAGAGTGTTTCCATTGTCCGATGAATGCTGTTTTGAGCTTCCTGATTGGCTGAGACATCTGTTGCTGCCACACTGAAGAAAAGCTCCTGAAGACAGAAGCAACACAGTTTAGTTAGTTCCTCCATCCAGTAGGAGGGCAGCAACTCTGAGCTCTGTTAGCCAATCAGGGAGCAGACAGGAAACTGCTGCTTTCAAAACAAACCACTGCTCTGGCTAAAGGGGCCACGTTTCTGTAACTGGGGCAGACTACAGTTTCAAAGATCAAACAATCTTTCATCAGTTTTTAGTCAGTTTTTTCAGCCAGTTTTCAAATGAAAAACACTAAATAATACCAAGTAAACAGAATCAGATAAGGACTAGAATAAAGAACAGTGTAACGAAGTTCCTGGTCTAATGACTGAAAAGCCACCAGCATATTGTTAGGAATAAATAATTCTGTGTTTTTCTCCATCTCTTATATCTGCTCACATGCACACTGCTGCATGCTTACATAGGCAACAGTCACACAGAAACAAAAACTGATTAAGGCCGGCCAACACAGTTCTGGTCAGGTCCTGAAACTGGTAAGCGGATCTGGGTGGTGCACAAAGGGGACAATGGGTGAACTACAAGAATATGTTCATCAAAAATTTTAAAGTATAAATTAATTATATCCATCTTTGTGCTCTGCTCTCCTGAGCTGTGAGGAGCTGGAGCTGATTCAACATCCCTACTGACGGCGTCTGGAAATGTTAGCTCAGAATTCAAGTGTTGTGCATCATTTTCTAGTCCTCCCTTCATCAGGTTACAGAACAATGGTTCCTATTGCTTTGATTCCAAGCTTGAGCTGACCGGTTTCCAGTCATTTGGTGCAATTGTTGGACCAGGGACCTTACTAAAGGTCAAAGGTCACCTGTCCTGGAGGGGTGAAGTTGAAGACCCCTGAGCTGGAGGCTGAGGAAACCTTTGCAGGTGGAGTTAATTAGCTGATTAATGAGATTCCAACATTTCATAAAATTTGGGCTGTTCATTTTCTGAAAGCCAAAATAATCACAGTGACGAGAAATAAAGGCTTGAAATATTTCACTCCATGTCCAATGAATCTGTGTTTATGACTTTCCTTTCCTGAGTCAGTCTCCTGTATTAAATGTGTACCACTATTTTGTCCTGTTCTGCAAGGGCAAGACTTTTTCTAAATGTGAAAATATAAACACACACACACACACACACACACACACACACACACACACACACACACACACACACACACACACACACACACACACACACACCCACCATATCCTCTTATAAACAAACACAGAACTTCATCAGGTTAGGCCCTTAGCAGGCTGGATGACTAAATGAGGATCCACTCAGAAACCAGTTCATTATTGAGATGAGATTTTCTAGTTCCACTTTAGTGAAGGTGATATCTTGGGATGGACCAGCGACCCGTCCAGGCTGTACCCAGCCTCGGTAAACACACAGCTGTTCTCATCCTGCAGTCAGATTTTCCAGCTCAGACTTCACCTGCCTGTCTGACAAGGACATGAAAGTCAGAAACTCACAGCATGTCTCCACAAGTAGACGTCCAGAGTGTCTGTGGCATCCTGCAACTGCAACTTCATCAGCAAGACCAGCTGCAGTGGCTGCACACCGAGGGCTGCAGAACACAAGCAAACAGACAGAAGGCTTAGGGCTGACCCCAAATCAGTCACGTTAAGCAAGCAAATTTGTAAAGATGCTGTCAGCAGCCAGCCAACGTTTCCAGGTCAGAACGGGTTTTTCCTAGATTGGCTGTTGCCTTCTTGTGCAATTCAGTTCAATTCAAATCTTGATTCGCATATCAGTCTGGCCTTTCTTCCATTCACCTGGATTTCCTCAGGTAGTTTTCCTGCTGGCCAATGAGCAAATTGAAGGAGAAGTCTATTTGCTGTTTGGAGGATCAGCAGAGGAGGATGGTTGTTTACAGTGCAGCCAATTTCCGGTAAAATTCATAGTGCTGAACTGGCGCATTATATCTCAGTGATTGGGTAAAATTTAAAAGCTCAACATAGTCCACACTTCTAGGAAGCAATGATTTAACAGTCGAGAGCCCAGACCCTGTTGAAGCAAAGTGCTGGACATGGGGCTGGTTTTTACCAGGCTAACTTTTTCAAAGTCTGGGGTGAAAAATGTTTCACTTTTTTGTTTTTTATTAATATAGTTGAGATTTTGGCAGACTTTTGAAAAATCAAGTGATGACAGTCCAATTAGGATGTAATTGAGGTGATTGGAGACTCGGGAGGTCGGAGTTCATCAGGCTGAAGGTTCGATTCCCGCTCCTTTCAACTCCATCATGGTGTGTTGGGCAAGACACTTCACCCACCTGGCCTCACCTGCTGGTGGGGGTCAGACTGGCCCAAGGCAGCTGGGGCTCTCTGGGGCCTCAGGATCAGATTGAGGGCTGTACTAGTTCAGACTATTTATTACCATAAGAAGTTAATAGTGAGTGACATATAACCATAACCTGGTTTTGTTTGGAGATTTTAATCCATTAAACATTCAGTTGTTTTTTCTTTAGCTTATAATGCCTGTTGATATGGTTACTGTTTTCTCTCTCATCTTCAACTACAGGAAGTGCAGCATGTCTCACTCTCTGCTATCATCTTCTCATCGATCTGCTCCACTCCTGCAGCACTCGGCTCCCTCACTGCAGCCTCAGAGCACCGCTTACACCTGCAACACACACAGCTGTCAGAGATGCCGTCCCTAACACACTCAACTGTTGGGTCTGTCTGGGTTTTGGTTCTCTTATTATGTTATGCTAGCAGAAGAGGTGCTGGGCTGTTACCCGTAGTGTCTGTTTGTTCCTCTG
This sequence comes from Poecilia mexicana, assembly GCF_051168715.1. Classification (NCBI taxonomy): domain Eukaryota; kingdom Metazoa; phylum Chordata; class Actinopteri; order Cyprinodontiformes; family Poeciliidae; genus Poecilia; species Poecilia mexicana. The sequence goes on from NW_028263375.1 coordinate 34,803,675, forward strand.
AACAGGAAGGGTGCGGTCAGGTCCAACAGGGCCAGCCGGCCACCAGATGGCGCCACTGGAACAACATTGGGGTAAGCAGCTGCCAGGTGCTGCGTCTCCTCCAGAGAGCACCCTGGAGGGAGGGAGGGGTTAAAATGAAAACATAATTTCCTTTGTTGCAGATCTGATGAGAAGAAAAGCCACAAAGTTTAATAGATTTCATCTTAAAAACAGAAAGATGCTGAAGGAAGTTGCAGACATTTCCTGGTCCTGACTGTTACCCATGAGGAAGATGAGTTGCTCAGTTTTGCCCTCCGTCATGAGTTTGGTGGACAGGTGGACACTGGGAGAGTTCTGTTGGGATGCTGAGGCGTCTCCTGGTAGATCCACTTGTCCAGACAGCGCCCATGGAGGAGGAGCACAGGCCGCAGGGCGCCGGGTCGCCTCAGAGAAGATCCCGGCCAGCAGCTCTTCATCCGGGACGTCCTGACTGGGAACACAGTGGAGCTTTTATTCTCCATGGACTCACACAGGACAGCTCACTTTATCTCTATAGCGCCAATTCACAACACGTTGTCTCAAGGCACTTTGCAGAAGAAAAAAGAATCATTTCGGTTCAGTCACAAATACATTACCATTGATCAAACAGTAAAGTTTTCTCAATTAATTATTTGGCATAGTAACACACAGGTGTTGTTCAGCTGTAGTTGAACAACAGCTGTTCTGTTGTAAATTCATTTCCTTTGAATTTACAAGGAAATTTAGGCTGATGTTTTTGGCAGCAGGAGAGTGAGCAGAGCACAGAAAGCTCTGCGTCCACCGTTTGCTCAAAGGACAAGGAAGGAAGAAAGGAACATATTCATGAATACGGGAAGGAATATTTAAGCAGATCCTCTTCATTACACATCTGACCTCAGGGGGGCGCTACAGGCTCCTGGTGGTGGCCTAACGATGGGCGGTTTGTACCAGCTGACAGAATTATGCTTCTAGACATGAGATCCTTTATGATATGTTTTGCTCATTGTCTAAAGGTTTCTTTAAAATCTGAAATAAATATGAAATGACTAGATTTTATCTAAACTGTCTGTGACAGACTCTGTCCTGTCTCACTGTCCCAGATTGTCCTAACAAAGCACTTTGCTCTAAGATGCTTTGTCCACATGTTCACCTGTACATAATTACTCCTGTCCACCTGTCCTGATGTTCACATGTCCACCTCATGGGTGGAAATCCCTGGAGGGTTTGGAGGGGTCCAGAACCCCACAGTCACGGACTGAACTGCTTCCTTCACTACAGGCAGACTACAATTCTGAAACAATGCAGACGTCAACGTCATTGTCCACAACTTCTTCTGTTAGCTGATTGGTCTGATAGAAAATCTACCAAAGGGAATCCACTTCAGAGGGAGAAAGGCCAGACTGAACTGTGAAGTGAAGTGAGATTTGAACTGAGCAGAATAGTGCAGGAAAGCAACAACCAGGTTAGGATTACAAAGACACAGACTTAGTTAAATAATATATTATATTATAGTACTCTTAGCAGCATTGTGATCTGAATTTGGACAGAACTATGTTTAATAGGCCTGTCACGATAAGAAATTTTGCTGAGCGATTAATTGTCTAAAAAATTATTGTGATAAACAATAATATTGTTTCAAGACCTTTTGATGGAAATGATTAATAATGCATGCGATTTCCTGCCATAGATAGATGCACTTTATTTTCAAATGAACACATAACACTAGAACTGACTAACTAAATAAAGCAACCAAAAACAAAAATAAAATGGATTCTCAGTTTCCATGAACAAAAAACGTACTTGAATAAAAACTAAACAACATAAAGCCGAAGTGGAAATAAATACTGCATTCAACCAAAAGAGTGCAGATTATGAAGTCTGTATACTAGATTGTCCTTCAGTAATCACTAGATTTAAATAAAGAAGATGGGCACATCCGACTACCTGATGCAATAGTTCACACTACACGATTTTTTGCCCCCATTTTCCCCTTATGATAATCTTAGATCGTTGGCCGATCTAAGATTGTCGCTGGTGATGTCGTAACCGATCATCCTGCAGTGTGTGGTGTGTTACGGTAGATCGTCGTGGCCGCTCCGATCTAAATCAGGAGGTTTCCTTGACTGGGAGCTTAACGCTGCCTGTTGAATGTGACAGGTAGCCAATCAGAAAGCGCGGATTCTCCTCGGTGCTTTTTGAGGGGAAATTATGAAGGGAATCCCAAACAGCTGACACGGCGCAACCCGAAGTCCAGCGGACATTGGAGATGATATGTGGAAACATTAATATTTATTCAACATTTCGTGCAAAGAATATAGAAATGACAAGGAGAGGAGTTGGAGCCAAATTGCTACCACAGTTGATGAAGCCGGTAGGTTTTCAGCTGTTCTTCGTTAACGTGACATAAATAGGTTATAATGATTTTCATTCAGTCAGGACTTTATGCTGACTCTAGCCACATGCATCACAGGTAGATTCCAGTAAAGCATTGATTAATGCCTGATTTTAAAATTAGTTAACTGGACTTATAGCCATTATTTTGTGCCCATTTGGCTGGAAACCACACAGCACGACGAACCCGATCGAACCATTATACCGAGGATTTCTGTCGGCTAATGTGTCTCTCAGGTTTTGAAAATGGGCCGACAACTCGTGTCGTGTGAGCTGGACATTACACTAACTGAAATTGAAATTGAAATTTATTTCGAACATGATACAAATATAAAAAGTAATATAGTACATAATAAGAAAAGTGAATAGAAAAGAAGAAAAAAAAAATACAGATATCTATTTCAGTTAACATATGTTCAAAATGGGTAGGAAAGAAGTAAAAACTTATTAACTCCTACCCCCTAAACACTGGAAAACTTACAGTACTACTGTTATTTAAAAAAAAAAAAAAGAAGAAAAAAAGAACCAATTCAATCAATTAAAAGTCAGAGTAGCTGTCAGCAATTACTAATATATAGCTATGCATTATCCCTTTTTATAGTGGTTTGTCTTTTCAAACCCTTACACCAAGTTGTTCTCCTCCTTGCACACATTATTACTTTCTCTTACTCGTATGTTTATCTCTATTGAAAATGACTTCTTTATATTTTCTTTTAAATTGTATTAAGCTATTGCTTAGTTTTAAGTCGGCTGCACAGTGGCGCAGTTGGTAGAGCTGTCACCTTGCAGCAAGAAGGTTCTGGGTTCGATTCCCGGCCCCGGTCTTTCTGCATGGAGTTTGCATGTTCTCCCTGTGCATGCGTGGGTTTTCTCCGGGTTCTCCGGTTTCCTCCCACAGTCCAAAAACATGACTGTCAGGTTAATTGGCCTTTCCAGATTGCCCCTAGGTGTGAGTGTGTGTGTGCCTGGTTGTTTGTCCTGTGTGTCTCTGTGTTGCCCTGCGACAGACTGGCGACCTGTCCAGGGTGTACCCCGCCTCTCGCCCGGAACGTGAGCTGGAGATGGGCACCAGCACCCCTCCCGACCCCACTGAGGGACAAGGGTGACGGAAAATGGATGGATGGATGGTAGTTTTAAGTCGTCATCTAATTTGTTCCATAACTTTACACCTTTAATTGAAATACAAAAACTTTTTCTTGTTGTTCGCAACTTGCGGAGCTTTAAGTTTGAATAACCCCTTAAATTATATCCTCCTTCCCTTTCAGAAAACATACGTTGTATGTGCTCAGGTAACACATTTTTAGATACTTTGAACATAAATTGGGCCATTTTCAATTCTACAAGCTCGTTAAATTTGAGTATTCTAGATTTTATGAAGAGTGGGTTTGTATGCTCATAATAACCAACATTATGGATGATTCTAATGGCTCGTTTCTGTAGGACGGTTATCGGATGTAAAGCAGTCTTGTAATTGACTCCCCACACTTCACAACAATATGATAAATATGGTAAAATCAGAGAGTTATATAGAATATGAAGAGATTCAGCATTCAGTATATGTCTAGCTCTAACCAATATAGATATACTTCTACTGAGTTTACCCTGTAAATGTTTAATATGAGGTTTCCAACTAATTTTGTCATCTATTATTACGCCAAGGAACTTATTAGCAAAAACATTTTCTAAAATTACGTCCTCTATTTGAACTTGAAATTCAGTATTATTGTAACAGTTCCCAAAAACCATGATTTTCGTCTTATCCAAATTTAATGATAATTTATTATGGTCAAACCATATCTTTAACTTACTAATCTCTGAAGTGACTGTTGAGAGAAGATGCTCTAAATTGTCGCCAGAGGCTAGAATATTTGTGTCATCAGCGAATAAGATAAGTTTTAATACATTGGACACTTTATTGATATCATTTATGTAAAGATTAAATAAAACTGGTCCCAATACTGATCCTTGTGGTACTCCACAGACAGTCTCCTGCCAGTCAGATTCCACATCTCCCAATTTCACAAATTGTTTTCGGCTCTTTAGATAACTCCTCATCCAGTCCAAAACTACTCCCCTAATTCCATAACGTTCTAATTTTTTAAGTAGGATTTCATGATTTATTGTGTCGAAAGCTTTCTTTAGATCTATAAATATCCCTACTGCCAATTTCTTACTATCTGTGGCATTGGTTATTTCTTCTATTAAGTCAATTACGGCCAGCGTTGTTGACCAATTTACTCTAAATCCATATTGACTGCTACTAAGTAAAGAATGTTTCTCTATAAATTTTTCCACTCTTTTCTTAAAGAGCTTTTCCAGAATTTTTGAAAATTGTGGGAGAAGAGAGACAGGCCTGTAGTTAGTGAAAATGTGATTATTGCCAGTTTTATACATTGGTTTGACCTTAGCTATTTTCATTTTGTTGGGAATTGATCCTGTTTGAAATGATAAGTTGCAAATATAAGTTAATGGTTTAGAGATTCCTTTAATTACTATTTTAATAGTTTTCATGTCCAGATCATCACAGTCAGTGGATGTTTTATTTTTGCATTTATTCACAGTGTTTATGATTTCTGAAGATAGAAGGAGCTGGGATTATTCTCAATTTGATATTGTTGAGTTACAGTATTTATAGTCGTTATTTTTCCTGCTAATTGAGGTCCTATATTAACAAAATAACTATTAAATTTATTGACAACACTTTTCAAATCAGTAATATTCCGTTCATTTTCTATAAAATAGTGTGGATAATTGGTAACGTTAAGGACATGATGAAGGGAGGGTCAGTGCAGAGCACCGGAGCTGAGCCTTTTTTCATTCAGTGTCATCAACAGAAAGAAAAAAAGGCAGGAAGAGACGATAAAGCCGATAATTAAAATGAGGTCGATGGGTTTAATTTATCGTGCGATTAATTGATTTATCGTTTATCGTGACAGGCCTAATGGTTAACAGGGAATAAAATGTGTCCTGCTAAGTTCAAGCTAAGAGCCTGTCAGCTCTGCACACACCAGTGTGTTTAGATGACTGAAGCTGTTTGGTGGGTTCAAATCTTCCATTATTTGCTGTTTTCTGCCTTGTATGACATCTGTTAAAACACAGCTGGGCTCCTAAAGACTGGACCAAACATGCCTTTCTACCAGCTGACAGATGACTTTAAATATGGAATGTTTTCAGCAGACTGACCTCTGTGGAGGACGGGTTATTCATATTTATTCTGTCCATCTACATAATTACCCATATAGTTAACAAATGTAGCTCATGTGCTGGAAGAATGAAAGATCAGCTGAGGTGATGATTTGTGGAGCTGCTTCTGGTGCTGATCGGAGGACCTGGGAAGTGAGCTGTGATTGGAGCGTTTAGCAGGAGATGGGTCAGGACCCGGCGACAGTGTGTGAACCTACATTGCTGAACAGCTGCAGCAGAAGAGTTTGAGGGCGTGGTGCAGCCGGCGGGGCTCATAAGAGCCTATCTGGGCTCGGACATGGTGAGTCTGGCCACCAGCACTCTGCTTCACCTGGGACAGAGTCACCAGTTGCAGCTGGTGGTCACAGCATCGCTCTGCAAAACAGGAAAATAAACTCCATAAAGACTTTCATCATGAATGAAGTTGAGGACCTCGATCCTTCTTCAGTCAAATGTTTTTACTCCTGGCAGATTTCTGCTGTTTGTTTCTGTGTGTCAAGCAGGGGTCACCTTAATTTAATATGTTCCATATATGATCAGTATGTTTATATAATAGACAGAAAAATCTGAAGTCTGTCAGACATTTTGACAAATTACAATTCACACCCCTATTTAGTGCAGACATGCGGGTCACTTTCAACTTTTAGTATCGAGTTAATTCCAAAGGTAGTTAAATCAATCAAAAAACATCCCTTCTGAATATAATCTCTGACACATGAAGATAATCTGAATATAATCTCAGCTGTTCTTCGTTAACGTGACATAAATGATTTTCATTCAGTCAGGACTTTATGCTGACTCTAGCCACATGCATCACAGGTAGATTCTAGTAAAACATTGATTAATGCCTGGTTTTAAAATTAGTTAACTGGACTTGTAGCCATTATTTTGTACCCATGTGGCTGGAAACCACACAGCACGACGTGCCGTGAACTTAATGCATCTGACTGGTAGCTTACAGCGCACTGAAGTGTTATGAGCAGGAAGCTTTGGAACAAGTCTGGTTAAAAAGTGCAGGTGAACTGATGCTGGCAGCTCATAATTCAACTGATTTCATTGTTCTCAGTAGTTTTTATCACTGAGAAAAGGTTAGATATGTTCATCTGTTTGATAGATGAGATCTAGAGCATTCAACTTGTTGAATATTAATTAAGCTGCATAAAAATTAAATGCAACATAGTAGTCTATATCAATATAATTAAGAAATTATACTGAATATTTCTGACTACATCAGTCAAAATGACGGAGAACAAAAAAGTCTAGTGGGACCTCTGATCTCAATATTCAGATCATCAAATATGTTTTAACTTCAGGCCAAGGTAACATGAGGAAATACAAAAAAATGTCTTTTCAAATGATGGTTTCCTTTAATAAGGAGAAAATCAGTCCAAACCAGCCTGACAGACTGTGGACTGGTGACTGCTCTCCATCTCTGTGGATCTCTGCTTTCTGTTTCAGTTCAGATCAGGGGTCTCAAACTCCAGTCCTCGAGGGCCGCTGTCCTGCAGTTTTTAGATGTGCCACAGGTACAAAACACTGGAATGAAATGGCTTAATTAGCTCCTTCTTGGGTAGATAACTTCTCCAGAGCCTTGCTAATGACCTAATTTTTCTATTCAGGTGGTGCAGCAGAGGCTCATCTAAAGGTTGCACGACAGCGGCCCTTGAGGACGGGAGTTTGACACCTGTAGTTCAGACACACTGATGTGTGACACTGTGGCAGTCCCACACCACCACACTGCCACCACCATGACTGACTAGTTTCTGAAATGCTGTGGTAATAACATGACACACACCTTAACGGAGTTTCCTCTTTTGTCATGCTACTTCACTCTCTGGTTTGTCTAAAAATTATTCTACACTAGTCCAGAACCAAACTCAGTTTACTGCTGTAATATTTCATCTTCATACCAGTTCTACAGTCCACCACATCGCCATCTGAAACAGAAACGGAGACGGAGATTATTGAGTGTGACAGATTGAGACCAAAGTCAAACTGCGGAGACGGCCGTCATTAACAAAGAAAACAAAGACTAATTCTGTTCTAAATATTGAATCCAGTAAAATTCTAAATAATTCTGAGGACAGTTCAAACATCATCACCTTCTGCTGATATTCTCTATGACCTTCAGAGATGTGACTTTTAGGTGTCTTTCATACCTATAAACTCTGGTGGAGTGCTCCAGACTTCCAGCAGCTCAGAGTCGTTCAGCTCAGAAACTTCTTCGTCTTGGTGGTCTAAAAACGCCTCCATGGCTCTAACAGCATCCAAACAAGATCAAAGCAAAGGATTGAGTTGATTTCTATAGATCCATTCATTGACAACACAATCAGAAGAGAATGAAACGTGCAAAAATACAAAAGAATTTGCAGGGTGCACAAGAGGACATAGAGGAATAAAAAGCAATCCTGGTTTACTTTCTCTATATTCTGTGAAAGTTTTGCAAGATACAAAGGGTTAATTTTGAGACATAATGACATAATCAAAGGAAATGTGCATCCATGGAGGAAATTTATTCTTTGTCCAACCAAATAATACATTTTCCCCGTGGTGCCTCTCTCCAGCAGTCATTGGGCTAGAGATGAGGTCAGCTTGGACAGATTGCCAGTTTGGCACAGTTATTTATTTATTATATCATTATGTATTATTTTAGTCCAGTGAGAAGAAGAGTCACAGATACATCCAAGAATAAGCTTCTTTAACTCTAACCCTTCTATTTTACCATAATTACATCATTTTCTGTCACCCATCATAATCTGTGACAGCAGGGCCAGAAGCATTGAACTCTGCCATTATTAGGGTGCGTTCACACTGCAGCCTGAAGTCAATCAATTCCGATTTTTTGTCAAATCGGATTTTTTTTGCCGGGCACACATGTGCAACCTGTATGCGTTCTGCAGTCTGAACGGACAAACGACCTGAAAGTGTCCCGCATGTGCAGTAGAGGGCGCCATAACGTCAGCGTTCTGCCATAGAAAGAAGAAGTGCTCAGTGTTTGTGGAAGTAAACATGGAGGCTAACGGTGGAGCTTAGCTTACATATTTGAAGTTGTTGTCCGGCCGGAGCAGCATATTAACAACTTAATCCTCATATAATCCGTCATGGTTGTTGTTTTTCTTCCCACTTGCGCGTATCAGGATGCAGAATAGTGAGATTTGTTGAGCATCAGTGACGTTCAGTTCGAATGAAGGCGACCTGAACGTTAGGTCACATTTGAATCGGATACGTATCGGATATGGGTCACATTCCAAAAAGGATCCGACCTGTGCTGTTCACACTGCCATGAAAAGATCGGATACAGGTCACATTACGTCAAAAAAAAAAAAGGCTTTTTTTGACGTAATGCTGCAGTGTGAACACAGGTGACTGTAATGAAGAGGTGGCAGAAATATTAAAAAAAACATTTTGAATCCCTTCCCTGTCCAACAAAGCACTTGGAATCATATTGATGGTTTACCTTTTGATTAAATGGCTACAGTGGGCTGACATATTTGAAGGACAGTACAGACAGTAAAAGCCTTGGTCCATCAAACAGTGTTCAGCATTAAATACAAAAAAATTGATCACATTTTCTCCCCTAATGTGATGCTAATAAAGAAGCCATGAAGCTTAAAACTTCTGATGATGCAGACTGTGTTTCCCCAGTTATGTAGACTGTAGATAAGAATCTAATCTAGTCATTAGACTCTTGTAGCCTAATTAAAATAAATTATTAGACCAGTTATTTCTAGTTGATCTAATAATGATAATAAATAAATAAATCTCTTCCATGGGTGCATTACAGAGACATTATTTCATTATGTCTCTGTATAGAATTGACCCTTTGGATTTCAAAAAACCTTCATAGGATTTAAAGGAACCTGTTTGTGACAGGTTCTGTCCAAGCGGCTCAAACAAACCTCCTGAGCTCCTGCACATCTGGGCTGTTTTCTGGCAGAAGCTGGATGCCTCTCCCGTATGATGTTCCTCCGTGGAGGTGGAAGGCCAGATGATCCAGCTCCACAGGCTGGCTGCTGGTGAGGCCCGGCACTCTACTGGATCCTGGGATTGCTCGGAGGTTATAGATTCTTAAAAAGGCACCAGGCTGACGGGACATAGGGGTCAGTTAAACACAGAGAAGGGTATGTCCAGAGGAATGCTCTCTTTGTTAGGGATAGAAGCAAAAACCTGAGTTACCAGCTGGAACCGTAGCATGGCTATCTATTGGCCCAGGACTTACAGTGAAGTAGACAAACTTGAGTGGTTCTTCTCACACTTTATGCTCAAAGGTCCAAATGTGATTTTACATCTGACATAACATGTGACTCAGATTACAGGAGGAACAATCGGTCCAGTAGACCAGGAACTAGTTTGATGACGTTTGCCTTGAAAAGTGAACTCTGTGAGTAAGTCAGTTGGAACTGAACAGGCAGCTTCATCCACTAACTCCTTCACTTAAAAGCATTTTTAGTTTTGAATGTAATAGTTCAGAGTGAGAACAGCCCAGTACTTCTGGGGGAAAAAACTGTTGCAGTAACACTGAGACAATCTGAACTGTGGGGCCTGCAGAGTGAGTGCTAGTATTTTGGAGCAGCTGTGAATGCCTGTGAGGCCTCACTGAAATCAGCAGAGGTTTCACCTGACAGTCTCCCTGACACCCTCTCTTCCATATTTCACACATTTTAGGGTATTATTGATGGAGAGCAGAAAAAGATGACCAGAAAGGAAATTTTTCCTAAGCTGCAACTTCTTTAAATCCGTAGTTAAAAGTCACAGTACGTAACATTTCCATACTTGTTAAAATCCTCATTATGTTGTGGTGGGAAAATTATTACAGATAACATCTGCTGATCATGTTATATTAAATGTTTTCAAAATCTCACCAAAAGAACCTGCTTGGTTTACACACAAGGTTAGAAGTTGTTTTCCTGCAGCTGCATTGGAACTAGACTGCCTATTCCAAGTTTTGGATCCCTTATCCTTGGTATAGACCTATGTGTTGACTCTGCCTGTTGGAGTTTTCATTTGGAACTGTATCATGTTGTTGTTTTATTATCTTATCTTACAAGCTCTCTGTATTGTGCACAATATGCAAAATATACCTGATTGAATGATTTCATCTTACAGTACTTGCTGATTTATTTTTTCCCCACAACAATGTTGTGACAGCAGAATATGAAACAGATGATCCTTCATCTCCTCCCTGAATTACTATTTCCAAGAGAGGCTAAGTGAAACAAATCACAAAAAACTTCACATTAAAAGGTAGTTAATTCTACAAACTAGGGAAGGCCGTCATGACCAAGAGCCTTTCCTGTCTGCACTGATGACATTGGGCTACTGACTGGAAAAAACCTGTCCAAAGCATCTCGTAGCTGACAGCATCGCCACATCACTTCTGCTTCTAATATGCTTAACTACTCAAAGAAGTTAGAAAACAGGATCTTCAGTGCTATTCCCTTTATTTCTTGTATATACCGTACATCTTCAAGAAAAACACTGGTAAGGCAGGGCTTTACAAAAACTGGAGATCAGAAATTGGTACTTTTATGAGTGGTTCCCTCATAAAATTCACTTCTGAATGTTTCTAAAAATCAAATAGGGGATACGTGTATAATGACGGTAACAGCTTTTGCTATGTATCAGGTTAAGTCAGTACTTCTCAAATAGCCCCAAGGGAGCGTGGCGAGGTGTCAGTAAATATCCGTACAGGTCAGCCTGCGTCTGGTTTGAGTGAAAGGAGGCACTTGCGATCTGCACTGAGGTAAACTTCAGAAATCACCGCCCGAAACAGCACAGAGGAGCCAGCAATGTGACTGGTCTGGGCTAGCGCTGAAACAATTCCTCGAATGATTCGAGTACCTCGATTATTAAAATTCCTCGAGGAAAATTTATCTGCCTCGAAGCTTCGTTAATTTATGTTTTATTATGTAGCGCACCGTGTTCCGGCCGGATCATTATTTGTGGTGGGCAGCGCTTGTACTTCCGCCTAGGAGTTGTTGTGAAGTGCTAGCAGCATGGCGTTGAATTGTGTGGCGCTTTGTCAGGGTTTGGGGACAAATAAGGATTGTTGAATTTGGCGGAGCAATGGTTGGAGTACAACAGCTTTTGTGCTGTCGAAACCAGGTCATCATGGTTTTGGAGCAAACGGTAGAGAGAGAGATCCGATTCCTCAATTAATCAAAAATATTCTATAGAGTACTCGATTACTAAAATATTCTTTTACAACAGTCCTAGTCTGCGGTCCTGGCTTTGTGGCTTGTTAAGCACATCAATTATAAACCCTTCTTTTAGGAATAATTTTGTTCTGCCAGTGAAACGCTCAGCACAAAAAGATGCTAGCAGTCCAGCTTATTAAAAAAAAAAAAGAAAAAAAAGAAATTCTAAAAACAAGAACAAGCAACGCTTAGCCTGGCCTGGAGTGAAGTGGAAAGGAGGGGAGGGGAAGAAAAGCCTGGTGGGCCACCAGGCTTATAATAAACTTTCATCACTCAGTCAAAAAATTATTTGTTTCAGTTTTTAAAGAACTTACTGAAATAAAAAACATCTTTGATGATATTAAAATTTCTTGAAATGCACTTGTTCTTTAGCCTGACCAACTCACTGAAAACAGGAACTCAAGTTAATTTAGTTTATTCATATAGCGTCAAATCACAACAAATATTGTCTTGAGGGTGAGGCACTTCCCAGATAAGTCATCTTCCTAACCATAACCCCTGGACTTCTACCTCATTTAATTCTCTGCTATGGGATACATCTACAACAAAGCCTTTAAAAACATTTGTACTGAACAGAGGACTAACTAAATGTGAAGCCTTGAGCATTTCATCTTTTGAACCTGCACTAAAAGTTCATGCTGCATTGATATGCATATGAAGCAGGGAGGAAACAACAGAAATGCCCTGCAAGACAACTCGGAGCTTCCTGTGTGGCTACGTGGGCTGCAGCAGCGGGTCAAGAAGCTGGCATTTTGTGAATTATCAGTTTAGACTTATTTGTGACAATTACAGGTTGTCTGACCTTGTAGGAAAAGGACACGATCTTTTCCTTCTTCCTGCTTTCTTTGCAACTCCAGATGGATTGCTTGATTGTCACCAAACAAGTCACCTTCAAACATTTAAAGGTGACTTATTATGCTTCCTTAAACAATTTAGGGTGGGCTACAAAACACATTCACTACATTTTATGCACAAAATCATTCTTAGATAATGAGATTTCAGTCTGTTCAGTTCATCCAGTTGAATTCTTTTTAGAATGTTTTAGGCCCTCTTGTCACTTTAAATCCAAATAAGATGTTGCTAGTTGATGTTTACACTCGCACCTGAAAATAGCTGCAAACAGATGCGCAATTATACAACCATACATCTTTGAAAAGCGGCTTTGTGGGGTGGGGTGCAGGGCCTGTTGATTTGTGACATTACATTAGGGGGGTTTGAAACAGGTCATCGTACGAACACCAGAAACGTAAACTAATTAGAAAAACTGGCTAGGTGTTTTTTTAAGCACTTGGACTGTTTTTAGAAGCAGTAAACATTTGTAGGCTTTGCAAAACTTGCAAAATGTGATTTTTTTTTTTTTTAAACACCAACCTTTGTGTCTCCACATTTTAGAAGACACTTAAGTGACAATGAACTGTTCTGGGGAACTTTAGCAGTAGATGTAGTTATTAACTCAAGTGGAAAACTTCCCAAAGATAACTCTCTGAACTCTGACCTTTAGGTGTCTGGAAACCTCCACGTGGTTGTCGTACACAAGGACGTTTGCAATGTGGCTCTCTTTGTATTTGGAGAAAGAAGATGGCCCTTCTGTGCTGTTTGGCTCAACAATGACTTTCAGCAGGGCGTGAGGACATCTGGTCCCATCCCAGACCTAGGAGATAGGAAACCAGTTAGGATTTATTGGTTTCATCCGTCCCAAACTAAATGAAGCTCAGAGTTCTGCTAAATGGATCCATGTCTGCCTTTGTAACATGTTGAAGAGTGGGAGCTATGCCACAAATAATCAAACTTCCCCTTACTCTGAGCAGTGTGCAGGTGGAGTCAATGGAGGCTTTGGCCAGCAGCTGGCAGATGAGGTCAAAGTAGGCGTTGGGCTGAACGGCAGATAGAGGGACAGCAGCAGAGACTGAGGAAAGCAGAGCCTGGCAGGCAGCCCAGGCCCTCAGCTCCTCTATGGTGCGCCGGTCGTCTTCGTCCAACTGCAAGCTTTTACTAGATGTCCGAGGCTCCATACCTCCACCCACTGTGCCGCTAAACGTCACCACAGAGAACCCGAATGTGTTGACTAATGTGAGGGAGTTGTTGTATAAATGCACCTATGCAGAAAAGATTGCTTTCATTTGGGGTTCCTAATATGAGCTTCTTGTTCTGCAGTGTGGAAGATTTTTATGGTAGGATACAGAAAATATTTATTTTTGGCCATTCCGGTTCAGACAGGAATTCTTGCAGTATATACAGCGAGTACAGAAAGTATTCAGACTCCTTTAAATGTTTCACTCTTAGTTTCATTGCAGCCATTTGCTAATATAAAAAAAATGTATTATTTCTCATGAATGTACACTCAGCATCCCATCTTGACAGAAAAAAAAGAAATTTAGAATTTTTTTGCAAATTTATCCAAAAAGAAAAACTGAAATATCACATCGTCATAAGCATTCAGATATTTTGCTGTGACACTCATATTTAACTCGCATGCTGTCCATTTCTTCTGATCCTCCTTGAGATGGTTCAACTTTGACTAATGAACATCCTATAATTCCAGATCAACTCACTGCTCATTACAATACTCATTTAACCCATATTCTCAATTTCCGTGTTCCAGTTAAAACATGATCTGTTAACTCATTTACTCCTGAACTCGGTCCATCAAATGTCATCAATCCCCCCCCTGAATTGTGAAAGTGTTGTAGTTCGAACAAAGGTAAGTTCTTGGCTCCTTTATTTTATATAAGTTCTTAATGTACATTCCTTTACAATCAATCAGAATGTTGTTTGGTGTAAGTATTAAAAAGTCTGAATGCGTTATTTTTAAAGTACTAACTGATATGGGTTTAACTGGTTTACAAAGATCCAAGTTTGAATTGGTTAAATGAAGCCTAGGTGAAAATTCAGCCTGGAAGACTATATTCATACCAACGGCCCAACCAAGATGTCGTCATGTGCCTCGATTCCAACCTATTAGTGATGGTCTCCTCCTCCAATCATCAAGCGTCGCTCCCTTGATAAGGTCCAGCTGTTCATCGGCATCCGCTCGTTGGCTGAGGTTCAACCTTCCTCCACCTTCAGCCCAAGACTTCTCCAATATCCATTCAGTCTTCGGCATCCTCTCCACCACCAGGGTCGGGCCCCAGGGGGAAAGACGTCTCTAATCTTCATACACACAGCGGCTCATTCTCTCTGACAGTGGTTTTCAGTACAACGTCTTCCTTCTGGGTCAGAGCGCCAAAGACTTTCTTTTGTCAAACTTTCTAATACCACTCTCTTTCTCTGTGCGCGAGTCTCTCCAGGTTGAAATGGCAATTCTACCTCATTTTTACTTCCTTTGAGCTAGTCTATCGTAGAAAGACTTAGAATTTGTCATTTTACACATGTACAATGAAAGAAAATCCAAATAGAAACAGTGCAAATGTATGAAATAAGTACAATAAAAACATAAATATGTGACCCCTGGGGCAGACACCAGCACTCCTCGCAAAAAGCGTGTTAGAAAACAGATGGATAGAAACGTAAATTTCCATCCATCCATATATGTCATACTTGCCATTTTAAATCAATTAAATTTATATACACACATACACAAATAGTAAGTGCATGTGAGAGTACATGGTGTTTATTGCCTTTGGTGCACCTGTAGTGCCTCCTTGAGGAAACAGGTTAAACAAACCTTGATTGTTTTACTTCACATTAATCAGAGAAATCAGGTTTAAATGATGAAGTATTGTGATTTTTAAATAAGTCTATCACAGATGCTCAAGGAAGTAGACAATTAGGTGAAATATGCCTTTAACCAATTCCCAAATTGGAAGCCATAATCAAAACCAAACTTCAGCTTTGTAACCAATTACCTCTGAAATTACAATGTCAAGGTTGTTCCACTATAATAAAATTCAGTTCAACTACAGTTATCTGTAGAATCACATGTATACATTTTTTATATGTTTACATCTTTTCATTTACCATTTTAATTGTGTTTGCAGGTTATGCACTTTCTGACAGTCTGAGTTGCCGATAACACCGTGGGTCATGCTGAGCAACACTGGCACTGTTGAGTGTGCACATTGCACCTGCATGGCAGGGGCAGCAGAGACCTGCACCCCCATAAGTGCCCTATGTTTTAAGGTGGAAGCAACAGTGAGGATACAAGGCACAAAAACTGTTACGGATGAGCCAGCATACTGGATATTATCTGGCAATCCGACGAAGATTCACCCAGAAGTTGGCCATAAAATTGACTACATTACTTCAGCTTCTTAAAAGAAGGTACTTGACCAAAAAAATCCATGCTGAAGTCTCAACACCAGCCAAAAGAAGCCGTCCACAAAAAAGAAAAATCCCACAAACAAATCTGGAAGTTTTGGTTCATCTGCTTGACACACTACTAGAGTAAGGGTCAGTCACTTGCATCTCTGTACAACGAAAACATACAGTCACATGACTTGTCAGCTATTGTGCTGTGCTGTGAAAAATACAAAGATGCTGCAATAGTGACTGATAAAGCTATTGAAAAGCACACAGGACTGCAGCACAAGTGTTCTGCCTGGAGTGAATGTCGAGCTGGACGAATTACAGCTTCCACTATGCATGCTGTATTTGCCACCTGTTTGGAAAGCCCAGCACTAACAGTTGTTAAACAGGTGTGCAACCCAGGCAATACTGTGTCTACAGAACAAACAAAATGGCTTGTGAATCATGAAGGTGATGCACAAAAGGCCTACATTATAATTAAAGATAGCAGTCACAAAAATCTAAAAGTTAAATCATGTGGTTTCTTCATAAACACCAACTTCCCTGAACTTGGAGCATCTCCTGATGGAATCACAACGTGTGACTGCTGTGGGAATGGCAACGTGGAGATAAAGTGTCCTTACAAATATAGGACATCCTGCATACAGCAGGTTGCGGATGCAAAAGACAAAAACTTTTGCCTTCAGCTGTCTGGCAATGAACATCACTTGAAGAAATATCATCCATATTATGCACAGATACAAACTGATATTTTTGTAACAAAATCAAACCACTGTGACCTTGTTGTGTGGACGCAGAAAGACATGGCTGTTGTCCGTATCTTTCCAGATCAGGAATTGTGATCTACAAAACCCACAAAGCTTCCTTAAAAATACTTGCCTTCCAGAGCTTGTAGGTAGATATTTCTCAGAGCACACCAGCACTCCAGCTTCAAGGGAGACACATTAGTCTAACAGCATGCAAGTCATGCTGTTAGATGACTTGCATGCTAATAAAGGCATACTTTATTTTTTTTACTGTCTCATACAGAGCTGTCGGCTAATGCTAATGCTCAGCCACTCCCTCCCGTTTCAAACTCTTCTAATTACAGTAAGAGTTACATAGTTAAATATGATTAAAATATTGGCTACCTTCAACAGGAAAAGGAACCAAGTCTATGAAAGCAATGTAGCAGTTTTGCTAGTTTTGATTTCCAAGGCATAAGGTGGCAGTTTATCATGATTCAGCCAAAGTAATGAAATAATGAACCGTGGACAGATTTTTATTGTCAATGTGTTTCTTCCTATTAAGCAGTGAAAGTAAAAATGTGTTAAATGTCTTTTGCTTTAAGTATTTACTTACTGGAGGGTTTTTTGTTTGTGCTGCAGAGCCACAGCTACATCTAGTTCAGGAGTCGGCAACCCAAAATGTTGAGTCATATTGAACCAAAAAAACAAAAAACAAATCTGTTTAAAAGCCTAAATAAGGCTTATAATGGAGGCAAAACAGGCTTTAAGTGTTTATATTAGCTTTTTATCAAAATGATTAAGTGTATACATAATTAGCATTCGTGATTAAATGTTTATTTTCCTTGCAGTGCGTCCTGGAAGGAATGTCGCACCACGTGACTACTCTGTTGTACAATGTACATTTTTATTACGAAGATCGAGAGGGAAAATCTGCTCCCAAATGCAGTTTGCATAATGATTGCTCTTTGTCACGTTAAGTGTGTGATCGAAAAAACAGCAAAATGAACATGCATAACGTGCCGCTTATCCAGGCAACAAACGGATTTTTACAACCTGCAGTTATAAAAATAAAGCAGTAGCCTTTGAAAAGGTAGAGTACATAAAATTAAATTAATACAGTTTAAGTTTGATTTCTGTGCAAATGCCAAGCAAGTCAGTGTAAGGATAAAACACAGCATCCTTCTGTTTTGACACACAACCAACGCAGCTATCATTGGACCTGAATATAGAGGATGTTAAACACAATATCACTAAGTGTCATTTTAAATATATACTTACAAAAATCACTAATGAGTTTATAAAAACAACCACTTTGTTCCTATGGCAGGATTGTGTTCTTGTGTGTTTAATGTGACTTCTGTTTAAGGACATCACTGGACAGCTTCTCAACATCGGGCATCTAAGATGTAACTTTAATCTTGACGCACAGCTAATGTTGCGCCGTCCCTGGAAATGTCTTTCTGTATTTTTCAGACTATAAGCCACTACTTTTTCCCCACACTTTGAACCATGCGGCTTATAGACCGATGTGGCTCATATATGTACGTTTCCAGTTTTTTTTTAAAAATTTGTACCTGTGCGACTTTTAGTAAGGTGCGCTCCGGAAAGTACGGTACTCTTTTTGTTATTTGACAACTTCTCTCTACACAGCAAACATTCAGGTAATCCTTCCGCATTGGCAATGAATGCAAATGATTCGGTCCATGAATTGTAGAATCTCTCCTCAGCTATTTTTCTCTTTTCCCCTTTGCTATCCATGGTCCATCACACACCTGTCGGTTTGTTTACAGCCACCTGCCTCGCACCCCGCCCAGCTGAAAGAAACATGTCACAGGCTATGACATGTTTCCCCCTGGGATTTACGCCTATGTTTACAGTAATGGTATAACCCAGATGTCCACTGTCAAAACTCCAGAGTATGCTACACAAAAAAATATAAGCCCTACCTAAACTAGGTTGACCCACTAAGATGAACTCAACAGAAACTAAACATGAGTATACCAGGACAAAATCATAGCAAAGATTTATGACAACACAAAAAGCGAATTTAGACACTCACCAGAATGGACATGTCTGGAGCAAACTTGTAGGTATCTTGGGATGTCGGAGAACGTAACATCAGGACGTCTAATGTGCCCATGCCATTCATTTTCTTTTTGTTAGCTCTGATACCTTAGACCCCTCGCGTTGTTTCCAGTAAGGGAATCAGTGAAATGATTGTCTGTTTTCCATACAAAGCTGAGTTGGTTTCCGATTCCAACTCCCGATTTGAGAAATGGCTAAAGGGCGATTCCACCCAATTTTTCACTACCTTCCGCATCTTTAATCGGCTAAAAACTACAACACCTATACCTATTCAAACCTGGACTGGATTATTCTGCTCTCATAGCAGAATATTTAGAACCATGTTTGTGAAACTTTTTTTCTGATTTGTGAAACTTCAGTAAAGGCTGATTTTACCACTTTTTTGCATCTGGATCACACTAGAATTGCTCCAGCTCCAGACCTACAACTCATAGATTCTTGAAACCTGGACTGTATCACTCTGCTCTAATAGCAGAATATTTATAACCATGTTTGGGATTTGTGAAACCTTCTTCTGATTTGTGAAACTTCAGTAAAGGGCAATTTTTACCCTTTTTTACATTTAGATCATATTAGAACTGCTCTAAATCCAAAACTACAACACCTAGACACTTTAAACCTGCACTGGATTATTCTAAACTAATAGCAGAATATATATAACCATATTACTAAAATCTCGATACCCTCACTGTGTGTCCCTCTGAAAAATGAACCCATTTAAATAAAGAAATCCCTCCATGGTGACACCACGACAGAGAGCGTTCATTTCATAGCGTTAACACCGGAGCTGTAAGTGGTCCGGTATGAAACGGGGGTGATAGAACAACGGAACCACAGCACTTTTCAATTTCAATAATCAGAATACCGAAATTGTTTCCGTTGTTTTAAAAGGTTTATGTCAGTCTGCCTTTTCCCCATCGATACGTTTCCAGACCGCCCTGCACCTTAGGGGTTAAAAAAAACAACAAAAAAACTCTGAAACAGGAGAAGCGGGACATAAAACGGAGCGACGAACTAGATGTGAATTATGGCATAAAAACAGAGAATCCGACGCTGAACAGTGAAAAATCAACACATGACAATTAGGCGGCGCAGCAGGTGATGAGTGAAGATTACTGGTGGTGAGCGTCAATAAATGATAAAATTAATTAGCAACAGGAAAGAAACTAATGTGGACATAGCAATAAACCAAGACAGGATAATACTAATCAAAGGAAACTAAATGGAAATGAATGAAGAACAAAATGCAAGAATAAACTAAGAAACTAAAGTAAATACGGAGGAATAAACTGGTATGGCAAGACCTTTCGAGCAATAATTAATACAGAGGACTGTATGGCAAGAATAAACAGACACTATTTCCAGATAAAAGGTAAAATAATATTATTGAAATGCCATGGGTGTGTTGAGACCACATCTAATACTGAGAATAAATATATCTTACAGACCATAACAGTAACTTATCACTTATTTATGTTTTTAATTAGATTTGATATATTTATTTCTTCAATATTATTTTTCATCTCAGTGTTATTGTCATGAGGCTGATGACTCCATGACACTTTCAGTTTGACTCATTAGGATCTGATTAAGAACCAGATTTGTTCTTTGTAATTTCTGTCCAGTAAAACTATTAATCTATAATCAATAGACAGGTCTATATGAAGATATAATCCATGTTTCTGTCTCATATTTGTGTGGCATTAAAAGGAACTTTAGTTTTTCCACTGAAAGCTCTGGTTTGCACAATAAATGCCATGTGGGTGAAGTTTTATAGATGATACTCTGATGTCCCATTCGCCTGAAGGCAGCACAGAGCTGTACCACCAGAAACTGACAAACACTGAAGAGAAGAAGAGCTATGATTAATGTAGTTACAGTTCTATCCATGTTTTAATGCTGCAGAGCTCGTTTTGCAAATAGATCAAAGTTTAAACTGGCATGTTGTTCATCTTATCTGATCATTTTGTGGAATATTTAACAACTAGAAAATGGCACAAAATAAGAATATTTGTCCACTCTGATTGGCTGCTGTTAGGCCTACAGATTTTAACTTGAATGTTCATTGCATTTTTCGTAGAGACCTGTGAAAATAATTTCTATTCCCATGGCTTTTTGTTCTCTGGGAAATTATTTTTGACGATAAATACAGAAACGAGCATAAAAATCAAAACATCTACAATAGTGACAGTAATATTAATGATAAAATAATAGTAAGTAGCCTGCAAATTCTTTGGTGGGGGTGGTGAGGGACCTGGATAGGGGGCGCTGGCCCGAAAAAGATTGAGAAACACTGGTCTATATTCATCCTCACTAACATTGTTCAGCCTGGGATTTGCATCTTCCCTCTCACGTCTGTATCTTTACGAGAGGTTTTGGTTCTAAGGACGGTGGAGTATCAGGTTGAGGATGTTTTAAAGAGACGC
Source organism: Poecilia mexicana (assembly GCF_051168715.1). Taxonomy (NCBI): domain Eukaryota; kingdom Metazoa; phylum Chordata; class Actinopteri; order Cyprinodontiformes; family Poeciliidae; genus Poecilia; species Poecilia mexicana. The sequence continues at coordinate 34,824,927 of NW_028263375.1, forward strand.
TGGTTGAAAGCAGCTCACCATGGCTGCGTAGTGTCTGTCTCTAGTGTCGGTCTGTAGCTTTCTTGGGGGTCCTATTTACATCCCGCCACGACAATTTAGCTGACCTTAATATTTCCTGTGTTTTATTTTGGTCATTATTGTTACACTTAGTGTTTATGTGTGTGATTGGTGTGTTGACGGACATTTAGAGAAATACGGAGCAAATCGTGTCCCGTATCGGTTCAATACGGGACGCAACATTTAACAGCCAAATACGGGACAATTCCGTATTTTACGGGACAGGTGGCAACCCTAGTCATATCTCATCCAACGTAAATAATCTGAATCCCATCTTTCCCCCGTGGCTTGAGGTGTGCCCCAGGGCACTGTCCTGGGGCCTCTTCTTTTTATCAACTACCTTCTCCCCTTGGCAATATCTTCTATAAATGTAACACCTATTTCCATTGCTTTGCTGATGACACCCAGCTGTTCTTATCCACTGCACAGACCTGAAAAAGGCTCCACCAACATTCACCATCCAACCTGACGGAACTAGAGAGGATCTGCAAGGAAGAATGGCAGTGGATCCCCAAATCCAGGTGTTGAAAACTTGTTGCATCATTCCCGAGAAGACTTGTGGCTGTACTAGCTCACAAGGGCGTATCTACTCAATACTGAGCAAAGCGACTGAATACTTAACCATGTGATATTTCCAGTTTTCTTTTTTAAATAGAGAAAATCTCTGCATTTTTTTTCTGTACATTCATGAGAAATATGAACTTATTTGATTTTAGAAAATGCCTGCAATAAAAAGAGTGAAAATACTTTCTGTACCCACTATAGTGGGTGCAGACCTTGACTCTGTGCATACGGATAATGTCTCCAGTCTGAAAGATTCTGGGGTGGTCCTCCAGCTTCTCACAGAAGATGGTGCAGCCGATTTTATGCTCAGACTGATCGGTGATCTTCAGGCTGGAGCAGTAATCTGTGGAGACAGAAGTCTGATAAGCTGCAGCTCAGCTCTGTCACACTGCTATGAAAAGCTAAAAGCAGCAGGTGGCTGTTGTGTTAGTTTTTGTCTCACTGAAATGGTTCACACCAACAAACACAGTAATACCGAGCAACAACAATCTGAAGAAATAACTTTGAAATGATGATTTTATGTAAGGAAACAAAGCTCTCCGCACCAAGCTGGCCCTATATAAAAATATAACACTCCTTATTAAAAATGATAAAATAACTGTGATTAATAAGATTGTTTTTTTTTATTTTACAAGCCGCATAATGGCCTGATTTTTGCCAGGCTTGGCAGATGCCCAACTGACATCAGGCCCCCATCTCAAGAAATTCAAGAGCACCACCACAGGAACAACCAGGATCCAAACATGGAAGAGAAGAGAGCGTCAGTGAATCCAGGAGGTCACAGAAAAGCCCAGGATTAGGCTTAAGGTCAGATTCAACAACAGGAAGGGCAAAATGGCCTCCAGGGGACAGTTCCAGAGACAGAACCTGAACTGACCCAAAAAACACACAAAAGCCTGTCTCACACTGACCATAAACCAACTTGGTGATCTCAAAAACCTTTCGGGAAATGTTCTGTGGACCAACAGGACAAAAGTGGACATTTGTAAGGTGGGTGTCATGTTCTACCTAGTGGGAAGCCAACAGTAAAACACAGTGGTAGTAGTGTCATGGTATTGGGCTGCTTTGGATCTTCAGCACCTGGATAACTTGTGGAAGTCCAGACAAGTTTGCTACATTGCTAAAGCAACCCACAGGTCCACCTCTGGTTGATTCCAAGGAAAATGTGGCCTAGTCAAGGTCCTGACTCAAGATGTAAAAAGCATCATCTATAATTATTATAATGTATATCAGTGAGTGTGGGTATGTATGTATGTTAGTTAATATATTTAGATGACCAGAAGAAATATATCAAACTTTTTCATAGCAATCTAATTTCTTGAGATGTCCCTGTATGTATAATTTTGACCTTGCAGTAAGTAATTTCAAGAACCCAATTCTTGTTTTTAAAATTGATTTAGTTTCTATCTTATGCCATCATCTAACCTCCAAAGAGCGAAGGTTCTTATACATTAATAAAAGCTAAGATATAATCACAAACCATTCAACTTGTTGCCAAGTCTGGGGAACCGCTCAACTTTTATCCAAGGAAAGATGCTAACAGGAGCAGCAGAAAGAATAGCCAGCAGCTAAAGTTGGAATATGCTCCTCCATTTATTTAAAAGACCTGTTTTCTAAACTGGATTATTACATAGAAAAAAGTAAATACACATGACTAAGATGATGAGGCTGAGCAGGATGTACTGATCATTTGCACATCAACATGTAGCAGCAGGCTCCTATAGAAACGTTTCTCTCCTAATGATGATTATATTAGTTCTGTTGAAGTAGTTCTTCATTTCCGATGTTACACGTCTCTTCCTGACCGTGGACTAGAAGGGTTAACGCCTTCTAGTCCAAGGTGTTAATTCTTTGTCTAGAAGTCATTCTGAGCTCCACTGAGACACTGACCTGTGCCACGGCTCTTAAACGGTTGCTTGAAAAACGCCACCACTCCATAGACATTCACCACCGCCATGTTCTTCAGCTCATCCAGCCGCACGTATGTATACCTAGGAGCTCTAGGGGTCCTGAGGTCCTGAGAGGAAATGCAAAGTACCACACAGCTGGTCCATAATCTGGGAGTGTGTGCTCATTCTGAGTAACAGACATATACATACAGTACAGACTAAAAGTTTGGACACCTTTTCATTCAGAGTTTTCTTTATTTTCATGACTATGAAAATTATAGATTCACACTGAAGGCATCAAAACTATGAATGAATCACAACATGTGGAATTATATACTTAACAAAAATGTGTGAAACAACTGAAAATACGCCTTACATTCTAGGTTCTTCAAAGTAGCCACCTTTTGCTTTGATTACTGCTTCGCACACTCTTGGCATTCTCTTGATGAGCTTGAAGAGGTCGTCACCTGAAATGGTCTTCCAACAGTCTTGAAGGAGTTCCCAGAGATGCTTAGCACTTGTTGAGCCTTTTGCCTTCACTCTGCGGTCCAGCTCACCCCAAAGTTTTCCCAATTTTTCGGACTGACTGACCTTCATTTCTTAAAGTAATGATGGCCACTCGTTTTTCTTTACTTAGCTGCTTTTGTCTTGCCATAATACAAATTCTAACACTATTCAGTAGGACTAACAGCTGTGTGTCCACCTGACTTCTGCACAACACAACTGATGGTCCCGACCCCATTTATAAGGCAAAAAATCTGACTTATTAACCTGACAGGGCACAGCTGAGAAGTGAAAACCATTTCAGGTGACGACCTCTTGAAACTCATCGAGAGAATGCAGAGAGAGTGCAAAGCAGTAATCACAGCAAAAGGTTGCTACTTTGAAGATAGCCACGCTGCCATCATAGCACAATTACGTTAACTCAATAAAACGTGGAAATGTAGGTATTATTAATTTTGTGCTATGCTCCACAGCGAAGTGAAAAACCGCATGTCACTGACAATACATACACACACAAAGAGAGGGAGCGAGAGAGACAAAGACAGAGAAAGAGAGAGACAGAGAGACACTGTTTAGCTGTTACAGCCACTCCTGACTCACCACAGCAGGAGTCAAGGAGCTCCCCCTGCTGGCCAGAGGGGATCTGGGCTCAGGAGGTCTCTGCTTGGAAACCTGGAGATAACGTCAGAAGAAGAGTTTGTGCCAATAAAACCAGGAACAAACACACACACCAGAGCTCATGAGCCTGGGATGTGTTAGATCCAGAGTGGAGGACATTTGGACAGGTGAGGATAGTCAACGTCCTTACATAGATGCATGCATCATCTCCTGACAGCAGCAAGTTACAGGGGTGGAGCTTGTCCTTATTCGCTGTTGGAGATTTCCCCACAGTGAAGCCAGAGACCCAGAGTATGTCCTGAAACATAACAAAAGACAACAACAGGAGACTATAGCCAGATTCCCAGAGGGGACGGACTCAAGACGTGGATCTGTGAAGCCTGGGACATATGAAGCCTTGGAGGTACGAAGGCACAGATGATCAGACGTTTTGACAACTGAAGGTTGTCATGTTTGACCTATAAGTCGACCTCTAGCTTAACAGAGAAGCTCAACCAGGAAGATATTTTATCAGAGACATTGGTGGTTCAGCAGCAGCTTGGATGACAATAACGTCCCTCGCTGAGATTGACAATGCTTCATGTTCCACTGCTGAAGAGGAAGCAAACACTGCAGTGTTGGCTCACCTGACCCACAGGGTGGGAGCAGAGAGGACAGGGTCAGACTCACTGGGTCATAGGAGCATGGGGCAGGTTCTCATCCATTTTGAAACATACAGCATATATTTTGTTTTTTGTCACATTACAACCAAAGAGCTCCAGGCATTTTAATGATATTTTATATGCATTTTACTTGTGTCTCAGACCAAAATAACAAAATGCATAACTGTGAAGGGTTAGAAAAAAAAAAACAGAGCAACAATTTTTCGAAAAGGAAGATCTAATGTTCATCGATGAGCTGCTCTGTGCTGTAGTTGGGATATGTTGTTTGCTTCTGAGCAGAATCATTTTGTGGCTAAAACAAACATTATTTTACATCAACTTCTAAGTTATGTGAAACTTCTGTTAAATTCATTTGAAGGCTCAGAATCAGTCCAGTACCGGTATCGGTCCACATTCCAGGAAAGAAAGACTCACCAGGTATAAATTACATTTTTAGCTACTGGACTAATGCTTAAGAGAAATTGATTTAATCAAAGAATGTCATGAATGTGTGTGTAGGGCTGCACCGATTGCAGTTATCTGGCCGATCCCTGGTTACCGATGTTTAAAAAGCCTGAGCTGCTGATTTTGATTTTGGCTGATATGAACTTTTGTTGTCTGAAATGTTGATAAATATAGCAAGAAAGTCACTGAGTTGCAACAGTGGGTTGAATATTGTTAACTGCAAACATTAACAATATTCCTGGTGGGCCGGTCCGTCAGTCACACCTCTCACTATAGAGCAGAAGAGGACAGAGGCTGATTTATAAACCTTTGCTGATGAAGATAAGATTAGGAGATAAGATCAGATTCACGTGCAAGTATCGGCCAATCACGATCCCCCAAAATTAAGGAAATTGGCGCCCAGAAATCAACTGGTCGATAAATCAGTTGGCCAATAAATGTAACCTATATTATGCATGTATATAATGTAAACACCACTGCCAGAGATGCAGTAGGTTTATAGCAGGTGTGTGAATGATCTAATGATCGGACTGTTGACTGCAGCCAGTCCACATTGGGTGCGTTCACACTGCAGCCTGAAGTGACTCAATTCCGATTTTTTTGACATAATGCGACCTGTATCCGATCTTTTCATGGCAGTGTGAACAGCACAGGTCGGATTCTTTTTTGAATGTGACCCATATCCGATACGTATCCGATTCAAATGTGACCTAACGTTCAGGTCGCCTTCATTCGAACTGAACGTCACTGATGCTCAACAAATCTCACTATTCTGCATCCTGATACGCGCAAGTGGGAAGAAAAACAACAACCATGACGGATTATATGAGGATTAAGTTGTTAATATGCTGCTCCGGCCGGACAACAACTTCAAATATGTAAGCTAAGCTCCACCGTTAGCCTCCATGTTTACTTCCGCAAACACTGAGCACTTCTTCTTTCTATGGCGGTTGGCAGAACACTGAGGACGCCGACGTTATGGCGCCCTCTACTGCGCATGCGGGACACTTTCAGGTCGTTTGCCCGTTTACACTACAGAACGAATACAGGTCGCATTTACTGGCAGTGTGAACGGCCCCGGCAAAAAATCGGAATTCAGTCACTTCAGGTTGCAGTGTGAACGCACCCATTGTTAGCAGAACTAGAAGGCCCCAAAACCACATTTCGGTTTTGGGGCCACATTTAGGCTTATGTTGCCTAGCAACATTAGCAACATAAGCGTTGCTAGGCAACATAAGCGTTGCGACCGTGATAGCTTCAAGCACAGAGCGGCAAAGAAAAAAAAAAAAAACGGGGCCAAAGTTTGGCCCTGCCTCAGAGGGCTTAAGAGAACAAGCGTCACCATGGAGACCATGGAACTCAACCGGAAATTCAGGTGCGCTCTGGTGGCTCTGTTTAAAGCAGACCCAAGCCCCTATTACACTGCACAGCCAGACCCAGCCGGTCTGGTTTCAAAGTAGGGTTGATCATTTTTAGCATTAGCACTTCCAGCCTGCTCCCACCACGCTCCCTGGAACCCAGAGAGCTGTGGTTCCAATCGGACCGACAGATTGGGCTGGTTTGGAGTTAGCAGAGACCTTTGAAAGGGCAGGGGCTCAAAGTTAAAAAGGGGCACAATGAACAAGCTCTTAAAACACCGTACAACAACATAGTAACAACCCATATTAATCAAAAATCTAATATTTAATAGGATCATACTATATCACTGTCGTCAAGTGGGAACAGTGCAAAGCAGATGTAGTTCATGTTTTTCCTGATAGGTATAATGTTGCTGTTTCTGCTGCTAACAGTCCTGGAGGGCTCTGTTGATCTGAGACTGTAGTTGTTAAACAGACCATAGGAGAGAAGGTCTCTGGTTATGAAGTATGTTATGAAATAAGCAAATTAGCTGCTATTTTTTATTTTTACTAAATAAGCCCTACTACTTCTGTTTAACCTCTCTAACAACTTGGCTGCAGATTGCTTTAAACAGTCGTCCCAACCACGGGGCCGTGGACCAATTGGTACCGGGCCGCACAAGAAATAAATATTTTCGTTTTACGTATCGAGTTTGGAGGATCTTTTATTTTGAAAACCCTTTAACCGGATTCTCTCGGTTACATCTTGCGCGCCAACATTGAGCCCACAATGAGTAAGAAACAGATGTCTTTGGAAAGTTTCTTTGGAAAAGGGGAAAAAGACCAGAGACAGGAGAATGGATTTATCCCGAACCGGTAGGTGACTCTCACATACCAAGTCCACTCCGCATAACATGCACCGGCTCGCCAATGAGGCAATCAAGCTTAAAACTGCCTCGCCATTACAGACCAAGCACCTTCTATAGGACCGTCTCGTTGCAGAGAAACAAGCTCAGAGCTACCCTTAATTTGTTATCGTGACTTAAAATTTTCACGAAAGTAAAACGTTCGTTTTTGTGGCGCATCTGTATCTTATTTTGAAGGGATGTGTAAACGTTACCATAGCGACCAGAGTCAGAGAGCGTTAGGGCAGAGGTCGAGACGAGACAAGAGGAGTAGAACTTGTGAATCTTAAGTCTGGTTCACACGGCACGATTTTAGGACTGTCGGCCGATTTTCAAAACTCCTGTGACCACACGAGGCAATAAAAGTACAACAGGTTCGGTTGGTTCATGTATCCAGCCACGTAACAGTAGCAAATCTTGCCGTGTGAGCAGGCTTTAGTACAAAATAATGTTGTGTCACAACTACAATCTACCTGCAATGCATATAGCTAGCGTAAGCGTCAAGCCCTGACTGAATGAATAGCCTTGTGTCACGTTAATGATGGATAGCTGAAAAGTTACCAGGTTTATCAACTGTTGTAGGAATTTTGCTCCAACTCCGCTCCTTATTTCTGTGGATATTCTTTGTACGAAATGCTGAATAAATATTACACTATCATCTCCAAGGCCGTGCAGAGACCATTAAAGGGGCAGGTGCTCAAGCACCTCTAGCCCCCCCATCTGCACGTGCCTGATGTCCACCAGTTACGATGTCAGCTTTTTGGGATTCCCCACCGTGAGCTACGTCACCGCGCTTTCTGATTGTTCTAAGATTGTCGTAAGGGAAATTCGGGAAAAAAAAAAAAAAAAAGAACCCGGGTCGCAGAAAAATTGCTAAGTCTTGACCGATCCGCGGTGATAAAAAGGTTGGGGACCACTGGCTTTAAAGATCAAAAAGCTCAGAGTTAACTCTACATCATTTTTTTTGTTAGCACCTCAGAGATCTAGAATTGTAATGTTCAGAGATATCAAGGTAAAGAAAACTCAGTAGCTGCTGGTCCTCCAGACATTCATTGGCCCCTATAAATGGTTGAACAGTAACACAGACCATAGATCTAAAACTTGAGCATTTATTTATTAAGAATGACAATGCTATTGAATGCAATGCATTCAGCAGAGGATTTAATTAGGAAGTTTACTTTGTAAACATGCAAAGAATCACCTGGATAGTTTGATAATTGTGTTCCCATGGCTACAATATGGTGTAATATTTGTGTTTAAGGAAGGCTTTTTCTCACTATTGCGAGGACAATTACAAAACATAAATAGAAACAATAGAAACAGTTTTCCAACTTCAACATCAGACCTACGTTTTTAATTCACAAGCCTTCTGTTGGAAAAAAAAAATCATGCCCATAATTTGATAGTTAGCTTGTTGGTTAGTAATTTGATAGCTCAGATCCACCTCCCTCCTCCTCACCATGGGCCCAGTGACTTAACAAGATGGAGGCAGAGAAACTGAGGATCCTCAGTCATTATTAAACCGAGGGCAGCCAGACAAATTAATTTTGCTAAATATTATGGTTGAGGGCCATATGCAGGCCTCCCGACACACAAATAATAATAATAATAAAACCTTCAAAAAGGGCATTAACATTAGGGGCATCAAAGATAAAAAAAAAAGGGCAGGGGCTCAAGCAGTGCCTGCGTCTCCCAGTTTTCTGGGTGAGAGGAGCACTAGACTTTCTTGATGACTCTGTCCAAATTCAGGGGCTGCATCCTTCGAAGTACCTGGTCTATGAAGGATGGGCCCTTTGCAGGCCACAAATATTGAAGATCAGAAGAGAGAAACTGAATTCGGACAGGTCTAGCCTTCAGCTAGCTGTCAAACCTCCATCTCAGTGTAACTTATGTTGGCTAGCAACCGTGATAGCTTGAAGCACAGAGCGGCAAAGAAAAAAATGGAGCAGAAGTTTGTTTTTTTAGCCATGTTTTACTCCTGATTTCTGTATTATTCTTCAACTTTTGTAGTAAAGGCTGTTATATAGTAGAAAAAGAAATGTTAGTTTGATTCTAAAATGTTCAATGAGTATAGCACATTTCTACAATGAATGAATAAGCAAATTATTCATTTTCAAATATAATACTCTCCAGATCTCAGATAAAACAGTTAAATAAAGCTTTTATGGTTTGAAGGCTTAACTTGAATCAGTCAAATCGATTTGCTCAGGAATAAATTAGATACTTCAAGTATCATACTTTAGTAAACAAACATTCTACAGCTAGATATCACCTGATAGAATAATATCAGTGTTTAACTTCCAGTCATTTGGGAAAGCTAGCAGGAGTTTTTAAAACAATGTGCTGGGAGTCAGGCGCTCTCTCCTGGTATAGCGAACCTGGAGCTCCCGACCAGCTGGCAAGGGAAACTGGCTGTTAATGAAGCAGGCGCACACATCTCCGAAAATGTGACAGAAGTATTGCAATTAGGTGATGCATTGATGAACCGAGCAGATATTTGAGACTTGCACAGCTACATTTTCACCTAAAAACATTCTAAAAAAAAATCATGTGTTGCTTAAGGTGTAATAGCAAAATAATTTGTTGCTCTTCACCACCATTGATGCTTTGCCTAAACACCCAATGGACCCGCAATTAATTGAATATGCAGGTAAAAAGACTGATTTAGTCCCCCACATTAAAGCAAGTGAAATCTTCTCTTCAGCAGAAATGCAAAAGATTATCGAAGTTGATGAGACAATGGGTGAAGCAAAAAGTCAAGACAATCTTTTGGAACCATCTTCCAGCTTTGGTTAATGCCTTTCCTTAAATAAAACTTGTTGGAGTTAGTTATATATTGATGTGATTGTTAAAGCCAGGAAAAGCAGCTTATGCAAGAACTGAGATACGAGATAATAATAGCAAAACTCTAATGTGGAGCTGTCGTGTGATGCAATGGTTAGAGCAGAGCACCACTTAGAGGCCATTCACCACTTCCCTTTCCTCTTGGACCCAACCCGATATTAGCTTCTAGGCCTGTTTACGGTTTTATTCCAGCAAACCGTAAACAGGCCTAAACTGAGCTTTTTTTCCTGAAGTGTCTTGAGACAATATTTGTAGTGAGAACTGAAATCCAAAGCAGTGGCCCACAGTCCGGGCTCCTGGCCTGCTGAGTGACGACCAGGAGCTTCAGACCCTCAGGATGGCCGTCACTGCAGCTTTAAGATGTTCTCTTGACCTGCTCAGTGATTTGAATTTGGGTCAGTCAATTGTTCCTGGTGGTCTTTTGACACAGTTCATAACCTTTCCTACACATGCATGAAGCCATCTGAAGAGCATCTAACAGCAAAGCTCGCCTGACCAAGAGTTAGAGTTTAGATCTACACCTGAGCCCAACCTGAAACAAAATCACATGCTTGCTAATTGGATGGAGTTGGACTTCCATGACACATTTTTAATAAGCCTCTAATACAGAGAGAACTAAAGGAGAACGCTCAGCATAAAGATGTGTTAATTATAGTCTAAATAGAGGAGGAGGCGGTTCACTCAGTTGAGCCAAGAAAGAATGTAAGGTGCAGAAGTTAAGCAGCACACTGCATGTGCACATGGCCTCACGCTGCTCTGCTCCTCTTAATCACACAAGTGAATGGAAATGAATGTAAGACACTAAACAAAAGCTAAAAACAGAAGTTCCACTACTATGTTAGCAGAGGTACAGCAATTTAAGCTAATACAATAATATTTACTTTGGACTCAGGTCTGTAAATACAGTCATTTAGTCGAGTTGGATCAGGCCTGGACAAGTGCTTGGGCCAAGCTGGATTTCTTTAGGGCCTGATCTAAACTTTACCAGGAGCCACCCAAGATGAAGGTTTGAGTTAGAAAGCATCGCAGGTACTTTACCCAGTGCCAGAAAGACATTTGGATCATGTCAATGTGGACATTGTGGGGTCCCAGACCCCATCCCAGGGGTTCCCTCACCTTTTAGCCATGGTTGATAGAACTGCACATTGGCCTGAGACAGCCTGCTGCCATCTGCTGAGGCTGCATGGACATTTGTCTGCACATGGGTACACAGATCCGGCACTTTGTGTGACCTCTCCTCAGACGGCATGTCAAAGTTCCCTTGGGAACTCTGAAACACAATACCAGATCTCCTGGCCAACAGACTGCATAAAGGACATTTTCATCTCTCCATTAAAATATCTCTTTGAACCAAGGCCACAAAATGTCTTAAAACATAAAGTGAAGTTCTTTTTGGTTGAGCATGTCCTTTAGTAAAGCTCTAAGGATCCAGTTCTCCAGTTCCTGGCTAACACTCTGAACTGGACCTGTTGATATCGGAGATGACAGTGCCACAGTGTCCTGTTTTAATAGACCCGGTTGGCATGAGGCTAGATGATTACACAAACATACCCCTGGGTTGACTCTGTGGCTGAAGCTCTCAGCTAATGCTCCAAAAATGATCATGTTTATGGACATTCTCTGACAGTCGACATTCTGCATGGCATCTTCCTCTGAAAAAATAAAATAAAAAATCAAATCAATAAATATGTTTCAAGGTAAGTCAGGTTTATTTGTATAGCACATTAGAACACTATTAAAATATGTAGCATGTCACAGGGACACAGACCTAGGCCTGCCTGGCCTGCGACTGTACTGCTGTGGCTGTGCTGAGTGTGATATGATGGTAACAAGATGGTGAGCAGCTTGCAACCCAGGTTGACTAACTGCATCTAGTACCTGTAATATCTCAAATAAAATAATTATTTACAACAGGCTTTCTGCGGGCTGAAAGAAAAAATTGTCTAAACATGCTAAATTTATTGTTTTCTTCTGCTTATTTGGGGAAAAAAAAGTTGTTCCCCAGCCAGCTGAGAAATCCTCCAAAATGTATTTAAGCATTATTTAATTTCACAAGAGCTCAAGTTCACAGATGACTATGATAAAGTCAGAAGCTCACCACCTTGTTGGAAAATGAAACAAAGATATACACTTCTAGAAATATACATTTCTAACTAAATAAAGCAAGTTATATCTACATAGTGATTATTTTTCTTTGGGTCTCTCTAACACAGGGGTGTCAAACTCCAGTCCTCAAGGGCCGCTGTCCTGCAACTTTTAGATGCGCCTCTGCTGCACCACACCTGAAAAGAATAATTAGGTCATTAGCAAGGCTCAGGAGAACCGATCTACACAGGGAGGAGGTAATTTAGCCATTTCATTCCACTGTTTTTTACCTGTGGCACATCTAAACACTGCAGGACAGCGGCCCTTGAGGACTGGAGTTTGACACCCCTGCTCTAACATCACCGTTTCAGAGCTCCTAATTGGTGTTGATTGGACATGAAGGCAGCTGGCCAGTGACTCCAGAACAACTTGAGATCCAGCTTAAGATGAACTCACTCCGCCCATTCTCTCTCTTTTTGTTACTCGCTCTCCTTTCTCCCACTTCTTATGGAGGACCAAAACCGACATAAGAAATAAAAGATTAAATAAATAAAAGAATAAATATATATTTTGATAAGAAATAAAAGCATGAATATATATTTAGTTTTTCCTTTTTCCTTATACATGAGTTTTTGTCAAGTAATGTATACATTTTCTTATTTCCCCTAAACATGTGTTTTTGTCAAGAAAAATAGATATTTTGCTATGTCTTGTTTTGCTTCTCCCTTTTCTGCTCGCTGTATTTCTGCTTCATCGTTATGTTAATGAGGAGAGCTGCCTTCTATGTCTGCTACTGGTCAATAGAGCTTTGGAACCAACATCACTGCGTCAGACGTTGTGGGGCGTTTAGGTGCAGTCGCTTGGTGCCATCTTTACAGGCAACAGACCTAAACAAACTTTATCCTGGTGGTTTTATTGCGTTACCGACTGTACTGAAGTGAACCTCCGAGCTCTTGAGGAGGGAGCTGGAGAACGACTGACTGAAATTAACGTTCATAAATCAGATCAACATTGAGCTAAACGCTGCTTACTTTGCGGATATTGGAAAATCCAATATCCAACTCGAAACCAACTTCACTGCAGTCAGTAACACAACAAAACCACCATAAAGTTTGTTTTGGTCTGAGGCCTGCAAAGATGGCACCGAGCGACTGCGCCTAAACGCCCCATGACGTCTGACGCAGTGACGTTGGTTCCAAAGGTCTATTGGCCAATAGAAGACATAGAAGGCAGCTCTCCTCATTAACATAACGATGCTGCAGAAAAACAACAAATGGAAAAACGGCAAGCAGAAACACAGAGAGCAGAAAAGGGAAAAGCAAAAAAAGACAAAGCAAAATATCTTTTTTTTTTTGACAAAAATACGTTTGGGGGAAATAAAGAAAATATATACATTACTTGACAAAAACTCATGTGCTAGGAAAAGGAAAAACTGAATATATATTTTTGCTTTTATTATCAAAATATATATTCTTTTATTTGTACATTTATTATTTTATTTTTATTATGTCGGTTTTGGTCCTCCATAACTTCTTGCCCTCTCTTCTCCAGCCAACCATGATTTTGTTAAATAAATCTAATTTTAAGTCGTCCTATGCATTGCTTCACTTTGTTATGGTTCAAGAGCCAGACCACAACATGGTGCAGAAGATTTATGTTTTTGCCAAAGCAACTCTAGTCTAATTTTCTTTTACTATGCTTCTAAATTACAAATAGCCCTAAAATGTTATTAATGCAGACAACACTTGTAGTAAAGAACAACAAAGGTATTTGACATTTATATTTTGAAATGTTGTAATTTATGAAGATACATAATCTTTTTTTCTGAAAGAAAATACTGCGGTTGTAATTTGCAACATTTGAACAAATACAGATGATTCTACTTTTTTGTGAATTTCACTTAAAAACTGTATTATCGATAAAATGACTTGTTCTTAGAAAAATATAAATATCAAAAATTGATCTTTTTGAAGTGAACGGATCCTGAAGATTTGGTTCCCACCGTTGGCTGACAGTCAGCCTTTGTTAACACCAGGTTGCTCAGCAGAGTTGATTTTTCTGAAATCTTGTTTTCAGTGTCAACACTGAAATGGCCATATCTTCTTCATTTCTTTTTGATTTACAGGTGTTTGACATCTTTGGAAACCACTTTCAGAATCTGTAAATGACTGAAAACGCCTCCAAGGGGACTTGTTCATCTTGGGTAGTCACAAATCTTAGAATTCCAAAGATTATAATATTTCTCCTAAAATGATGTCACTGGTAACTACTTTTAGTCTGGGGATTCTTTGTGAATACATGACCCACTTTCTCTGCAAACTGTCTGATGTCTGCATCTAGTCTATTTACTTTACAGCTTAATCTTCCAGTGGTATGAACACTTTCTATACCCAAAGCTATAGAAATGAGCTGTTATAATAGTGTGTATGTATCTAGTTCAGTGGTTCTTAACCTTTTTTGAGGTACCGAACCCACCAGTTTCATATGCGCATTCACTGAACCCTTCTGTAGTGATAATTTTTTTTTTTTTCCTCCAAATTCAAGACATGGGGGTGACTAGAATGTAGTTGGGTCACCCCATGATCACCACGTCTTCTTAAAAGGTAGAGTCTCTGAGAACAGTTCTTCAAAATATAGTCAGTGTTTTCAGCAAAGTTGAGCAGACTGTCCAGGAACGACCCAAATTTTCCACAGTTTCAACAGGTTGGCCATCAAGAGAAACTGGAACCACTTTAAGGTCTTGTTTAGATTATTTAATTAGCTCTACATTCTTAAGAGAAAGAAAAATTCATAATAAATAATAAAGACAGATTTAGTAATGTAATTATATTGTGTTACCACCCCCACGCCACTAGAGGCAGTAACAACCCCAAAAAGATGCGACTAAGGAGCAGATTTAGAAGTACACCGAAAACTACAGAATTTGGTAAAAACTGTAAGTTTTGCTTAAGTAATTAAAGACACGTGATCCTCTGCAGCAAGTGATGGCAAAGCGGGGCGTCATCACGACTTTACACAGCGTGTCTTTACCTCCGCCGAACCCCTGAGACCGACTCATCGAACCCCAGGGGTTCGATCGAACCCAGGTTAAGAACCACTGATCTAGGTTCATATGAGGAAGTTGCTTCTGGTTATTTACATCTGTGTGGGTCGTTTCTTTGTGTGTCTGAATGTCTGCAGTAGTTGGGCGGTTGTGAGAGCTGTGTGACACCTTCCTTGGAACAGACAAACATGTTCAAGTCCTCTGTGATTTGTGTCAGGCTTTAGTTTCAGCATCATGCCTGTGTTTGTTTCATGGCCCGATATACACTGCTCAAAAAAATAAAGGGAACACTCAAATGACACATCCTAGATCTGAATGAATGAAATATTCTCATTGAATACTTTGTTCTGTACAAAGTTGAATGTGCTGACAACAAAATCACACAAAAATCATCAATGGAAATCAAATTTATTAACCAATGGAGGCCTGGATTTGGAGCCACACACATAATTAAAGTGAAATGTTCCCTTTATTTTTTTGAGCAGTATATTTCCAGGCAAAGGGATTTGTCATTCCTGTAGGGACAAATTTTAAGCCAGCTGACCAACAGTGTGCACCAGGAGGCTGGGGATTAATATCAGAAACATAGTTATTTTCAAGTTTTACTGGCACTCTAGTTGACAGATCAGAGGCTAGTTTAGGCCTGATGTGTGGTGGAAAGGCTGGAACCAAGCTGACAACCTCCCCTGACCAATGACTTCTCTTCTATGTGGGCCACAGCTTCCATCAACTACTTTCTCCTATAAGGAGACCAACTGCGGTGAATGAGAGCAATGCTAATGAAATGGTTACCATGAATGATGGTTTTCAGGATCAAGTCATCGGTTGCTACCCTCACAAGCGGCCCTTTATGAATCACTTCACCCTTGGAAAGAAAAACACACTATAATAAATATTCAAACATGATTGGTTCTGACTAGAGCTTGTCAGAAACTCCAGTTAGAGTATTAGCATCAGAGAAACATGCAGGGATGTCAGGTAGCTTGTGGAAATGAAATGAGAGAGACAGCAATCATTCTCTTGCTTTAGTGTTATCAACTCCGCATTTTAATCAAGAGAGAAGAAAACATGGACAGATAGAACAACATACCACAGCGCTGTCGGTTCAAACCCTAATCCACTTTAGTGCCCATTCTCCTTCAAATCCCAAAACTTAGCAGTGACTTTATGCTATTTGTATGTGGAAGCTTTGGGTTGAATTTTCCAACTCACCGCCTGAAACTCACTTCCCCTCAATGTGATTACTTCACTGGGATAGCTTAAAGCTGGGATAACTTTTATTTTAAAAAACTGTTTTTCACATCTATGAGACAGATAACCTGTGAAAAGATCAATCTCCTCCAACTCCTCCCAGTGATGCTATTTATGTCTGAAGAAAGGCACCGCTGC
Organism: Poecilia mexicana; assembly: GCF_051168715.1. Taxonomy (NCBI): domain Eukaryota; kingdom Metazoa; phylum Chordata; class Actinopteri; order Cyprinodontiformes; family Poeciliidae; genus Poecilia; species Poecilia mexicana. The sequence continues at coordinate 34,841,268 of NW_028263375.1, forward strand.
TGGTCAAAAACAATCAACAAGAGCCATGAGGACGGTCTTCATGCTGTCACTCAATCTCATGTACACGCTGCTAAATGCTAACAACTTAACGTTTCAGGAAAATCCTTTATCAGTCATCATCATTG